>NC_051210.1:2571465-2592018 GCF_015220075.1 Falco rusticolus
GTTCCCTTACAAATTCAGTAAGCATGTAAATTTTTTATCTTTTCACAGATCAACCTTTACCGGTAGGAGTGCTCCACGAATTCAGGTACGAATGATTTTTATGTGGCTGCCTGCTTACTGCACAAAAAATAGTCATCCCAGTTCACGAATGATATATCAAAAGCAGGAGTTAATAATTCTCAGTCTCTAGTGGCATCAAAACCAATTCAGAAATGAAAGTTAATGCATTAATTCTCACTGTAGGCCCTTTCCAATATAGATTAGGTTGAGAGTAAATAGCAAATTCTGTCGAGCTGCTTTAGGCTATTGATTAGTTATTTTATTTTTTTGTATGTCTTCCATTCTGGAACCACAATTAGAGTAAGTCCTTGCCAGAATGACCAGGAATTGTTTGCTCAAAGAACTGGTGAAAGCTACTGAATTAATTCATTTCAGTGGTCTCCTAACAGTTTCACAGGTCATCTTCTTAGAACTGCAGGCAGCCAGCCTCAGCAGAAACAATTTCAATCTTACCGAAAGAAGAGTGTAATTATACATAACGACAGACTAATTCACCTCTAATTCCAGGTGGTCTGTCTTAGGCAGAAAAACCTTTGAGGTCTGGCTTCCTCTAACATGTCCTGGTGCTAGAGACGAGTCACTACTGAACAGAGGAAGGCTGTCTTGCAGCTACCAGGATCATGATAAAAACTAAAGGTTTTTTATGGACAAACTTCAGCAAAATGTTCAGTATCATCTGCTCTATGGCTCATAATAGCTTCACTTATCAGGACCTATGGTCAGATCTTATTGAAACCACGATCAATGCTATCAGTGCTGTGGAGTTGGCCATCAATAAATAGGCATTATTTTCATGGCCTTGTGTTCTGCTTTACCTTGTGATTTTGTGCATCTCTGTGTTGTAAATTCCCATTCTTTGTAGCGGATTGATGTGGGCAGAAGAAAAGATCAAGCTCGTGTTTACTACCATGCCTTTATTCATTAAGCTGTTATTAATAGTAGCATCCAGGTGTTGTTTGTAAAAACTGATAACTGTTCACAACATATTGGTGGGCTATAAACCCCAGGCCAGCAGCAAACTACCAACAACTGCTCACTTACGCCCTTCCCCTGTGGAATGGAAGGAGAATCGGAAAAAGGTAAAACCCGGGAGTTGAGATAAAAAACAGCTCAATAATTGAAATACATGTATTAAAATGTGGTTGTTATTATTGTTATTGTTATTATATTTAATAAAATACATAATCTAATGAAAAGGGGAGATAACAAAAAAAGATAAATAAAACTCAATAGGAAACATAAGGATGCACAATACAGTTGCTCACACCTGCTGACCATAGCCCAGCCAGTCCTCAGCAGCGACCACGCACCCCGGCCAGCTCCCCAAAGCTCATATGCTGAGCAGGACGTTTTGTGGTACGGAATATCCCTTTGGCTAGGGCTCAGCTGCCCTGGCTGTGTCCCCTCCCAGCTCCTTGCGCCTCTCCAGCCTTCTCACTGGCAGGGCATGAGCAGCTGAAAAGTCCTCAACTTAGTGTAAGCATTGGCCTAGCAAACAACAAAAAAAAAGATCAGTGTGGTTATCAACAGTAATCTCATACTAAATCCAATCACAGGCACGGAGTACCACACTACTAGGAAGAAAAATGAATTCCGTCCCCAGTCGAAACCAGGACAGCACAACAGAGTCACGTTGACTGTGCAGTTCCACGCACATGCCGCAAATATCTGCATATAGCAGCCTCTGCCCGTTCTTGCACGGGTGCCCTGTGCCATACGGTGTTGGTGCTCGTGTATTGGGTGTGGCTGTGATACCCATTCAGCAAATTCTTGGTGTTCTGAGTTTGTTAGTTCTTGCAAAGGGATGCTGGTCCCCAGATCTTAACCATCCTTGTGAGACTCATAGCATCTCCTGAGCATGTAATTTTCCTCTTTTTGGAGTGTTGCCTGGTAACTCTTTCTCTATTCTAACAGTACCTTAGGTACCATTCACACAAACGCACACACAAGGGGACTTTGTAATATCTGCATTTAGTGCTAAATCCCCCTCCCCTTGTTCATTTTTAACACCAACTAATCTAGGAAGGAATCCTATGTTCATTAATAGGAAGAAATTTTTTTTAAATCTCTTGATTTTCAGAAAATAAAAATATTATGGTATTAATAAAAAAAAAAATCACCTTTGCCCTCAAATAATTGAATGTGCTGCTTTTGCCAATACTATATTAATCCTGGCCCAAGACAAGACATATGTAGACCTTTGCATGCAGATCCATTTGTGGTTTTGCCTCTGCTGCACTGGGTATTTAATATTTCCTTGGGGGGTTCAGCTTTCTTGAAAGAAGACGTATATGAGGGGCATCGTACAGGATACAAACTGAAAAGTAATATATTGTGCCCTCAGAAGAGTCAACAGAGAAAAACCTTTGTGTGAATTGTTTCAGTTTTCAGACACTAATACACACTTATCCTCATTATTTCACTTCTCCTGTTTCTTTGAGCTAGACCAAATAAGTAACTGCAAACTTATACCTAGCTAGGTTTAAACATACAGAGTTATCAGATATCATTTATCACACATGATGATATCTGAAGCACCTGAAACATTTGCACCTAAGATTCTCCATTGAGCATAGCTGTCTGTCTACGTCAGCTCTCTCTAACTTTTAACAGGTTGTAAAAATGGTAAAGGAGATTGAATCCTTTCACAGCGACATTGCAAAGCAAATTTAAAGAAGATACAGTGCAATAAAGAGGAGATGTCCCAGGGAATCTTAAGCATTATTATAAATACACTTCTGTGAGGGATGACTACCTACAGACACAAAGCTTTGTACCAGTTTGATGATTCTGCCCTTTGCACTGTGGGTTGCCTATCAAAATAAACAGTCATTGTCCTCTGTCATTGCAGCAGGGCGCCATTGTAGCTGGGAATGACGGGGGTCTGCTGTTGCTCTCTGTGACACAGCACTAAGACACTGTTCTACTACCCACGTGCATCATGTTCGTCTCTTCTGTTTCTCATGGTTCTCACTTTCTCCTGTCACCTTTTAACAACTGTCTTCATCCTCTCTTTGGGGCAGTGGAGAAGGAAGGCGAGTGTAAAATCCTATTACCACATGCACGCATGCACAAACACACAAGCAGACACATCTGTTGTTTCATAAATCAATGATAATACTCAGAGAAAATACAACTGCTTTTGATGGATTGGACCAGCACTGAAAAACAGTTTTGACAACCCATGTTTTTTGTGTCAGGAACCTCCTTCACATTCCTTGGATGAAATGTTCCTGATGAAAGCCCTTGTGATCCTGGAGTGATACTTCAGAATTTAATAATAAGCAAAGTCCTTCTCTAAAGCAACAGATGACTCTCATTTGTACTGCCAATTGCTCCCTCCTACTCCCAGGAAAATTGGTTGGTTGATTTGAACTAGGTAGTCCCTTCTATGGACAAGGCAGTGCAATTTCCATTTGTGCACTGAGAATCAGAAGGGTTGGCTTTTTCTCAAAGATTAACTCTGTTTTCTGTTTTTTAATTGCATATGAATCATGTCAGTATTTCAAATTTTAAATACAGTAGTTACTACATTAAAGAGATTATAATGATGATGATGATGATGATGATTATTATTATTACTAATTTTACTATTATTACTATTATTATTATTACTATTATTATCATCTGGTAATACACATTTGCTCCTGCTTTTAGACCCCCAGAGAGTACGTATTTTACCTTCCTGATTTGAATCCCTACTAATTCCACTTAATTCTGTGTGTTAAACCTACAGGAGAAACGGAAACTAGAATCTGACCAAAAGGTCAAGGTCTTTGCTAGTAATATCAAAGAAACTGAAAAAAAAAAAACCAAACCAAAACCAGGTCTTTAAATCTGGGTAAACATACTGTGGAATAAATGGATGTTTAAGAAAAAGAGAACCAGCTTTGATATCTAGCTCAAATAAATTGAAAAACAAAATAAAACGTTGAAGGTTTTTTAAGTGGTCACAGTGCATTGTCTTTTTCAAGAGACACCAGCTGAGTAGGGTCATGGTGGCAGCAGGAGAGCCTTCATAACTTACAAGTGTGCTTTATATGAGTCACATAACATACGTCACAATGCAGCTGGTGAATTCAGCAAATACCTGATAGGAGCCAGCTCAGCAGCGTGGGATGTGAGTGTCAGGTAGAAAACCGCTGTCTTCCCAATGATACATGAGGTCAAGGTTCTGTGCATCCACAGGGATGATGCACTCCTTGCAAAACCAAGTATGTTAGATCCTGGGCACACTCTCGCTCAGTGAACTATGTTAAAATATTATTGGCAATTTAACTGAGTCAAGTCAGTTACAGAACTGAGTAGGGTACATGAAGCTGTGAGGTGAAAACTTTGGGACAACTTCACATATGCAGGTTTTTGACAGCTGGGCAGGGACGAAATGAGAAACCAGCCTCATGTTCCCCTCTCCATCTTTCACCTTCTTCTCAACCATCAAACATGACTCCATCCAACCATACATCCATCTTTCCTGACCTCTTAGAAGCCCTCTTGCTCTCAGCCACTTGACTTGCCTGCATTTTTAAATTACTTTTAAATCTTAAAACCAGGCAGCTTATCTGCCTCCCTTGGCTTCCAGTACCATTGTTACACTGCTGCTTGTTGTCAGCTTACTTATTGCCTCTTCTGGGTCCAAATGTATCTTTTGTGTTCCCAGTGTAAAATAACAAGGCAGAGGAACATAATGCCAATTACTAATTTATTTCTTTTTTTTTCCCATGGACACCCAACAGAGAAAGGAGAAGCCCAAGATCTAGCTTTTGCTAGAATCAAAATAATTCAATGATGTGGTTCATCCACCTGGTTTAAACAAATAAGCCATTAACTCTTGATTTCTCTTAGGCAATCATCTAGTCAGTTGGCTTTCTGTAGTCTGCCATTCTGTCAGTGGGTGTTGGCGCTTTCTACATTTTTTGGCTAGGTGTCAAAGAAATTCAGAACTGTAGAAAAAGCTCAGTGGTTGCTAAGATTTTACTTCAGCAGTGGCTTTAAGCAAAAAAAAGTATTTCCTCAGCAGGCAAACACATGGTTAATGTGTCGTGGCATAAAAGGATGAGAAAATCAAACTGAATAGAGGAAACAATAGCAAGCTGCTGGACAGGAAAATAAAACCAAGATAAGAAGAGATGAAAGTCATCTTTTCTGTTTGTATGCCTTCATAAATTTATGCCAGGATAAAATACGTTGAATTCTCTGTCTTGTTTTTTGATTCTTCCAAGGTAGTGTTGAAATAAAGTGCCTTGAATTGGCTATTTTTTATTTGTTTGTTCACAAGTTCCTCCAACAATAGTTTTGATTAAAGCCTTCCCTTCAAGAATTGCTAGTTTTCTTTTCCGTAACAGAAGACCTAAACCACTTACAGAGATAAGTAGGCAGTGTCACAGATCTTATTTTGCTGTTGCAGGCTGCTCTGAACCCCTGGGGATGAAATCAGGACATATACAAGACTACCAAATTACTGCCTCCAGTGTTTTCCGTACTCTCAACATGGACATGTTTGCTTGGGAGCCCAGGAAAGCCCGGCTGGACAAGCAAGGCAAAGTTAATGCCTGGACCTCTGGCCACAATGACCAGTCACAGTGGTTGCAGGTAAAGTTTCACAGACATTTTCCCAAGTGCTTATCTTCTTTGTATTTCAGGTATGGGACAGCTGAACTGGTTTAGGATTACACTCATATTCTTGTTTCTGAATGTAACCATCCTAACTCTGCCACAGGTAGATGATGAAGCTATGAAAGCCCAGACAGATTTTCACATCTTTGGTACCTCAACTGCAGAAAACCCTGCTCAGGGAAACCTTCAGCTCCGCTAGCCAAACCTTACGAGTTGCCCAGCAGCCATAAATTTTCCTTTGTTAATGAACACAAATAGTAGCTGCAGATCTGTTTTACTTATTCAGTGAGTGATCTCATAAAAGAGGCTTCTCCTCTCTTGTTAAGAGAGAGGATTTTTTTCCCCCCTTCTATCCTTCCAAAGCTCCCTGGAAAAGCATATTTGCTTCAGCTTTGTGCACGTTAACAAATCTGGCTCATAGAAATTATCTTTGTCTAATTGAGACAGCTCAAAATTACCTTCCAACACCTCTCTGAAACTAGCAAGACTGATTTAGCGCATGCATTCATTATAAAGCTGTGCACAGGCGTTGTTTTCAGCCTGGGAGTGATTTGTACAGGTCAGTAGTACACTAATGTGAAAGAGTGCAATAAATCACCGATATGGAAGCCTATTTGACCAGTTGCTGACACATTTGCATTTTTAGAAATGTTGAAAATAGTGTTTTGAGTCAGCTGCCAGTTTGCAGTGCAGTTCTCAGTAGGAAGCCTCAATAGCACTAGACTGGCTACTAACCCCCTGCAATCTTTTCACATATAAATTATGACATATGAGCTTTTTTACCTACAGTTGCTCAGCAGTTTAGCAATATGATTATTAACTTTTCTCCAAGTTTACACACATACAGAAAGGAAGGAGCAGTTGGTTTGTCTGTTTAGCTTTTGAAGGAGTGAAGAACATGGGATTTGCTGAAAGATTTTTAGAGCAGCTTCTTGAAACAGCAGTTAGTAACTTCTGGAGAGAAGGAAAATTTTAGTGGAGAAGCAGATAAAAGAAAGGCAGTTGTATCAAATTTAGCCCCATCAGTGATAACAAGAAACCAAGGATGTGCAGAGACTCCACAGAAACACCCTGTGATGTGTTATTCCGCTGGTGGGTGACAGTGGATTTTTAATCAACTACAGGTGGCAAGGGGCTGCAGAGTTACTTCTTACATTCTAAAATTTTCGATTCTGTTCTAAGTCTTGCTATGTATGAGCCTACCTGAACCTGCAACTTTAATCTGACCACTTGCACAGTCTCTGCAAGTCCTTGAAGCATCAGGCATACTTTTTTTTTTATCTGGTATAAAAGAAAGTTGTGAAGAAATACTCGTCTTGTAGTTCCTTTGTCATACAGCTATGATACAAGTTCATTATCTTCACAGGAATATGACCAATTTACCCTTTCCTGAAAGTCATTATACTTGTGATATTTCTCCAAACGAGTATCATAACATTTCTTGAATGAAAAAAAAAACAAAACAGGAGGCATTAAATCCACTTGTTCCTTCAGTGCTAAAGTTGGTTGTTAATTTCCACTATAGGTTGTTTATTCTGAATTCAGTCTGTGAGTAGAGATGGGTTCAAATCCTTCAAGTCTAGGTAAGATTCTGTAAGAAAGACATGCCTGTCATTTAGATTTGTCTGTTCATTGTTCTTTTTTGCTGGTAGTTCTCTATTTTTACCTTAAAATGCAGAGTATTGTATGGTAACCTTTTAACACACTGGCTGCAATTTTATAGTCATACTGCTTTCATCGAGTTTAGTCAAAACACATTTGGAAGAAAAAAGAGTATGAAAGCAAACTTATCTGTATGCCCTTTTCCCTCAGCAATTACACATTACAAGGAATGATCCCAGCAAGGATTCCATGGTATCCTAAAAGAGGCTTAAAGTAAGACACAGATTTCTGAATTTTGCTAAAGTGGCTGACCTACCAAAATGGTATTTCACAGTGTTAGCTTTCCATGCCTTTTGAATTTTCTCTACATGCTTGTTTGGTTTACCTTTTATAGTTTTCACTAGAAGGCCTCTGAAATTGGGTAAGAGCCTACTGAATGCCTTTGAAAGTTATTGTTGTAGTGTGTGGTATGTGGGTGACTTGGACAGATCTGTTCTGGCTTTTGGGGGGGATCCTTGCCCAAACGCCATTGCTATCAACTGTTCCTCTGTTTAAAAGCTTGCTGGCATAAATCGCAGCGTGACTGCTGTGATAAAGGGTGCTGAGAGGTGATGTTTGCATCGTGCATAAACGCTACTTGCTACTTGGGGGCCGCTCACAGCACTTTTACCCTAGAGGTAAATGCTTAACTGTCTTGAGCTGAGGTTGTTTTACTTGGTTTTCTCTAAAAAAGAAAATCCTAAATCTTCTGTGTATTTAAAAATGCAGCCATTAACAAGTGTGCTCTTTGGTTTAAAATATTCTGGATTGCTACATCTATAATTTAGCTCCAGAGTCAGGAATATGAAGCATTATGTGGCTTCACACACAGACAGTGCATTTTCAGATTAGAGAAGAATACTTACCTTATTGCTGCTGCAATTGTTGAAATCTCTTGTGATCTAGACTCTAATCACTTACAAACCCCAGGTTCCCCACACAACACTCCTTTACACCAAACACCATCATTAGCAATGGAAGAAAGTATTTTTGTGACGTGGAGGAAAAGTTAATGAGATTAGGTGACCAAAATCGTACTTTTCCACCTCAGTCATACTCTTCATCTGAATTCCCCCACATGCTTGCTCAAGGGCATCTTGCGATTCCTGTAAACATGATGCTGCAGAAGCTATGTCAGTTACCTAGCCTAGTTCATAGCAGAGGAGCTTCCATTAACTTGGGTAATCCACCTATTTAGCATTTCTGTTCTCATCACAGTTGAAATCTATGCAGCTTGGTGATACAGAACAACATAGTTGTTCAGGTTTGCTACCAAATCTAATGCGAGTAATCAGTTCCAGCAACTCCCTCTACTCCTAAACACTTTCTGTAGGGAGTTCCTCCCTTTTGGAGACACTCTGTGAAATCAACTGAATAAAATTAAAGATTAGGGGGATGTGGGGAAGTGAAAATTAAAAAAATAATTTTTTGCTTCCCATAATTATATATAAGCAACATAAACTACATGAGGTAAAGCATTTCAATTTAATTACTGAGAAAATAAAGAAAAGCCTAAACTTCACTTTGCTTCAAGGCAGTCCCTTTCTCTCATTACTTCGATTTGCTTCTCAGCATCACTCGCTACCTTTAACCAATTCACAGGCTTTTCCCAGGATCTCTTGCTGAGCTACCATGACCAGGCTGCTTTGCCAGTTTTGGGAGTGCTTCTGCTCCTCCTGGACACAATCCAGGACTGTCATTCCAGCTGGTCACACCACTCCCTGTTTGTCATTGGACATTAAAGGAAATGTTAAAGAACTTTCCACCTTATGCCCAGAATGAGACACTGAGGCTATAAAGATTATTGAAAGTTATTCCTTCTGATTTTCACATAGCTTGGTGAATGCTCTGGTAAATAGATTTTCACCACTCTGTATCTCATTTTCCTAGCTGAGACGATCATTCAAAAGAATTAACATTTTTTCTCCAGTTACTGATCATGAAATCAGGACAGCATATTAAACTTCCTTTTTCTCTATTTACTGTTAGTTAAGTTTTGGTGGTATAAAATATTTCCATATTTCTGTTAAACCAACAGGTGCCGTATCTGTCTTTGTATTAGTTTCCCACTCTCGTTCACTACCTGATAAGGACAGCAACACCCTCTGCTTTAGTGCCTTTGCCCATTTTTCTTCTGCCTGGTGCTTAGCAAGTAATTTCTCTGATGTTTCTCTGATCTACCATCCTCTGCAATATTCCTTGGAGCTGAGGCATCTCGTTTCATTTGGTGTCTCCCAATATTTGGAGCTTTCTTCTGCCCCCTAAACCAAACTGCTTTATCTGATAGGCTAGGGTTTTGAAGGCTTGTCTCTCTACAGAGCACAGCTAGATGAAAAAGATGCCCAACCTGGCAGCCTGCTGAGGTTCCTTTTGCATCTCCATATTATCTTCAGGTCACCAGCAGCACTGCACTAGCTTTATGTCTATAGCTGTTCCTGAAACTTTAAAACAGTTTACGTGCTGCAAAATGACTTTCATCTGGTTGCTTAGCTTGTATTTTGCTGCAAAGCTAGTGGAAGGTTCTGCAGCTTCATGTGCATGAATAATAAACCTGATACAGTTTATTCACAGTTACTTTATATATCTACCATTGAGCTCAGTTGATTTAAGAAAATAATCTTTCCCTTAAACAGCAGAGTGGAGCAACAAGCAATGTCTTATTTTAATGTTTCTCTTGCTGATTGTACGTGACGGATCAGCTAAGCGCTATTAGGGAAAAAACAGTTGCTAATAAAGATAGCAGATTGTTTGAAGATTGGAAAAGCCACTGTTACATATATACCTACACTTTTTTAAAATGTGATGAGTATAAAGCATACAGGTTGGGAATTTTCCTCCAAATTAATCTCCAGCATTAGACAATACTACTGAGATTTCTCATCAACACCGCCTGAAAACAATTGCCTGAGTGCTGCAGTTGACTCATTCTTTCAGTTTAATACTTGACCATCTTTTTTACATCACAAGGTCTCTTGTTTGAAAACAAAGGAAAAATTATATTCCAAATAACTAATCACATTTTTTTTACATATATGCAAAAACATCTACAAAGTCTCATGCCATTATAGAATCTACTTATATTCTTTTTCTGGAATTTTTTACAGTGTTTAAGCTTCTAAGTGATCAAATAAAAAAAATATTATTTAAAGGCTAAATCACACCCAGCTTTTGCTTTTGGGGTTTTTGGTGGTTTGTTTTTTTTTTTTTTGGGGGGGGGGGGTTGGTTTGTTTGTTGCTTTGGGTTTTTTTGTAGAGTACTCATAGAAAGTAGACTGTACTACATTTCTCCAGTATTTACAAAACTTGACAGTGGTACATGTTGTGCTTTGCACCACCACCACAAGTCATCTGAAATTGTCTAATTACTAAGATAAATGAGGATCAAGGGAAGACAGAGGGCAATCATGCCTAATGCTATGTCAGCTCCAGCAGCCTCATGCACAGCACAGCTAACACGAGCCTAGAGAGACAACCCAGACCTTTTTTGTGTGTTTCTCCAAGTTATTGGCTATATAACCTCATGCAAAGGGACTAAACTACAGAAAAATTTAAATTTACAGATTCTATATGTAAAATTTACATATGCAATTTATAGATACCTTAAAATACCTATTTCTAATTAGTTGCTTAGGCTTCTTCTATAGTCAATGGAAACAGGACAGCACTATCAGGAAATAATTCATCCTACCCTAAGTAATCGTCTTATGTTTCCTGTTATGAATCATCCTGGAGATAAGCCTTTACTCTGTTAGCCACAGAGACAGACAATTAGCTTAAACCAGAAGATGAATTTTTGAACGTGAAAGTTATGTGAGGTCAATACTCCCCTTTTTTAATATGGGTAGAGAACATTATTTTTCATCTCGTATTGGTTAGCTAGGCATATTTTAATGCTGGTGTTCATTCTGTTACTACAATAAAAGAATGCTGTTTCCTGTATCTCATGTGGTATTTGCTTCTCATCTATTATTGCACCTGCCTCTTTCTCCTCTTTTTTGTTGTATTTACCTGTTTATTTGTAATGAATTCTGCAGAGGCTTACTAGATAGGAAATCACTACACTGTAGTATTTCCTAAATGCTGAAAACAACTCATAAGGAGAAAATTGTGTAGATTGTTTAATTACCTTTTGAATTGCACCATTAGCAAAGCAAGCATTAATACCAATACTGTTTAAAGTACCCAAATAAGTGGTTTCTATCTGGTCAGTGGCTTAAATATTTTAACACCCACACCCTGGGGAAAAAAAAAACAAACAAAAAACAAAACAACCACTTAACAACATATTAATTAAATAAGGACTTGCAAGACTCAAAATTGGAATAGGATAAAACGTTATTTTATTAACATAGTGAGGAAATTACATGACTACTAGAAGGCTTGGACTGCTAAGCAGTGTGTTGTGACTGGTCTTTGAAAGATACAGTATTCTATGGGAATTGTACGCTTAATTGTAACACATGGTAAACAACAGGCATGTATCTTTCTCTGCAGCTTCAATAAGCCACAGCCATCACCCACAGATCAGGAAAGGAATCAATGTCTTTTACGTGTACAACAACAAAAGGTCTTTTCACTCTTCAGATGCAGAGTTGGTACTGTTTCTTAATTACAATTTCTCACAAGCAGAAAAGTAAGTTCTTAGATTTCAGATGGCGAATGACAAGTTGTATAGAGGTCAAGCTTTCTTTGTGCTATGCTTTTTATTGGGATACTGAAAGATATTTACAGTCTATACTGGTCATTTTATCTTTTCAAATCAGTATCTTTTTCCTTCCCTGTGGTTCTTGGCAAGGCAGCTGTCATTTCTGCTCAGAGGACTTAACTTGGTCACTCAGCTTTGGCATCTCCTTGGTCTTATGCTTACCTTGATGAGCAGCTTCACAGGGTAATATCCTGCTCACACACTAACATTCACAGCATGCAGCAATGTAACAGGGCATAATTAAATTATTAATATGGATCTTTCCTGTCCCATACTTTTCCAGAAACTTGCTACAGATAAATTTCCCTATGAAAAGAGCCAGTGGTAGAATAAAGTAGAAATGGACAAATAGCTCTGAGTGATTTAGTCAAAGGGAGGTAAAGAGGGATACTCGCTTCTAAATTGCGCATGGCTGAATTTACCTACTTTGCACTACCTGGACTAGAGATACAAACAGATCACTTTACTGACTTCTCCACTCTAAGTTTACAACTAGATGGTCACTATTAGCTTTTAGGGCAGTGTCTAGCTCAAGATGATGAGCAAGCTTTTTTTCCCCCATTTTTTGTTTTAAAGCCTCATCTCTCCATATGTTGCCAACACTTTCTTGACACTACTAACAAAAACATAGCTTAGAGAAATGGTATTAAAAGGTATGCCTTGATTTCCTAGTCACAGTTACCTGTCAGCAAATATTTGATGGACATTCCAGAAGTTGCTCTCTCACCCAGTTTTCCCCCCAAATAATTTCAAGTTAAATGCATTATTCACATTAATAATGCTACTAAATCGTGCATTTCAGCACGATTCCCTTCCTAAATTGCTTTTGACTTTGCAAAGCTTTCTTCTGCCTTTCATTTTATGGAAATGTTTATAGTAGTAATTGTATTTAAGCCTTGGAATTAAATAAGGTGGCATAAAGTCTTGGTTTATTTTGCTTTTTCAATGGTGTATTTAGGGTGCATTTTATCATTTAGGTAGCAGAGTCTAGAGCCTTGGTAGAATCATTGATTTTACTCTGGCCAAAAACAAAGAGATTGTTAGAAGGACAGGCAGAGTACAGAAGGTTTTTGTTGCAATGTGTCCAGGAAATAGTCAACAAATAGATACAGCATGGTTGTTTCCTGCAACAAAAATTTGTTTGATGACACCTTAATAAACGAGTACAAAGGAAAGAGTCCATCTGAACTGTAAATCAGTACAGTTAAGATTTTATAGGAGAAAAATGTTTCATTGCACAATGTCCTACTCTGTACAGTGAATTATACGCCCTACTCTCTCTGTTAAGTCTTCGGTAAAAAATGAGGAGCTAAATCAGTGTTCCATCTTTGAAACATAACAAATTCATCATCACTAACAAAAATCACTCGTGAAGTTTCCATAAACAGTTGAATCATGTCTAGCTCTCAAGCACTGCAAGAGAGTATTGTCAGTTGCCTTACTGACTTGTAGTTTTTCTGTGTATCACTCCCCTGCAGATGAAAGTAAAATTGAATAATGACCCATTTCCTATTACAATAACAGGTTTTGATCTTGTTTACAAAATCTGGGAGTGTAAGTAAAAACTCCCTGGTTGTTCTGAATTTTGATGTACACAGGATTTGAGTCTGAAGTATTTTTGTTACTGTGTATTTACAGTAGAAATTTTGCTCTTCCTTGGTGCCAATAGAAGCACCTTCTGAAAATGGCATTCATTACATTTTAATGGAAAGATGTTATTTTTTCATTTTTTTATTAAATTCCTGCCTGTTTTACCTACTTATCCTTTCCACTGATTTGAAATAAGTGTTCTGTCTCTATTTACGAAACAAAAGTCTGATTTCCTTGCCCTGTCTTAAAATAACAAAATGGCTACAAAGTTGGCTAGGTAGAAATAGAGAAAGAAAGGGTGCACACGTGTTCCTTATGCATGCCTTCTTCTTCCACGGGAGTGTTTCAAAACAGCATCCACTTTTCCATAATAAAACTGTTCATTGTTTTCACAGCTACATCTGATTTAGTTTTAGACTCATGCACAATTGGACACAGTTGTTGCCCCACGATACTTTCAGTCTCAACAAGACAAAAGGATGACAAAAAAAATACAGATGACGGAGAGAAATGAAGAGACCTTGACAAGGTCAACTATCTTTAAGCAGCAAGAAATACCTGATGTAAAAGCAGATGAGACAAAAGCCAGTGCAGGGTGAAAGCAAACAAATAGAGTGGAACTGAGTCTGGTTCTGTTTTCTGATAGCTCGATGCTTTATTAACTGGACTGTGCTGTTTTTATTAGCCCTGCATGTTTGTTCCCAATTGTTACTTCTTGACTAAGCAAGCACTTACATTTTCTTCATGTAACTGTCAAGATCTTATGAGTAAAATATACAAAGGTCTTGGAAAGGTATTCTTCACTGAATAGGCCTCTCAATTTTGCATTCGTATGATTTTAGTCTTTATGCCACTTTCAAAACACAGTGAAACTGTATTATAAGATTCTGGTTGACTTCGGAACATGTTTGCTCAAAATCTGCCATTCATTTCCATATTCTGTTCCCTACACAAAGTACATAGAAACAGATCTGCTCCTAGCTTGGCAAACGGTGGACAGAGATTGTATTTTTTTTTGCTATGTAATAATTAAATTGATATGCAAACACAAATAGGTAGTGGTGGCAAAGGAACCTCAAATTAATCTAAATTAGAAGGCAATGAACTACCTTGCAGACTTCTTCAGAGGAGGGGGAAACATGCTTAACCGGGCTGACATTTACCTAGCAGTAATCAGAAAAATGAAACGGCCCTATCTCAGCATGTTAATACATCACATAAACTAAATATGGACATTTCTTTGCTGTTCCTGAATCTTAGCCTATTAATTGGTTTCATCATTCATTTTTCCCTAATAACATCCCACTCACTCATAGTTCAGTGTTTGTCTCAGCAGGATACATATTATCTTGTTTTTTTTTGGTTTTGGTTTCCATGTTAAGTCAGGTGTGTCTATATAGAAATGTATTGTCCAAGACCCTCTTTCCACTCTGCCTAGTATTATTCATCCTGCTAGATCCTCAAGTAACGCAAGAGCAGTTTCCCTGTCAAAAAATATGACAGAAGAGAAAAATCTTAGCAGAAAATGTGAGAAAGAGAATTTAAAAGGGAAATTGCAGTATACACAAAAATACTGCAACTAAACATTCTCCAATTATCTGTGTTTTGTTCAGAGCACCTTGAGACTTGTAATATAGCATTGAAACAGACCCTTGTTGGAATTTCCTCACTGATTTTGGGCTTGTATCTGTATGACATACACTCACAGGAGCTGAGACACAGTCAACAGTCATAAAGATAGAAACAGAGGCAAATTTTCTCAGAATGGAGCCACCTTTTTTAATCTATAATTCATCTTTGACATGGGACAGAGCTCATAACAGATCTGAGTTGTCAGTGCTTATACTCACATTTGATAAATTTCTCTAAAGTAAGTCAGATAATAGATTATTTTAAAGAACTGCATGCTTAAAACTAAGTTCTTGGATTACAAGAACTTCCTGCCTAATTATGTCCTATACATAACCAAGTCTTAATTGCTTTTGTTGTTGGAGTGATCCCTTAGAAGCTTTGTGTTTAATTAACCACAAGATATATTAATCCTATTTCAACCCAGCCTTTCTTTGTTGTATACTTAAGCAGAAGATACTTCCAATTAGAAGTTAACTCTATATATAGCTAGTAAAGGGAAAACACCCCTGTAAAAACTGGAGCTCTATTATTTCTAATCGGCAAATGTAAAAATATTTAGACCCATTTAATGGGTCATCTTTGTTAAGAGGTAATGAGAATTATATCACAGTGTTTTCTTAGAAACTATCAGAATGGTTTTAAAGGCCTTACTGCAGGTTGTTAATGATCGCCTTTTGGCAACATCAGAAATATTACAAAGGCTCGAAACAGTAATTCACTGTATATCCCTGTATCTGATTTTATTTTTACTGACTTTACTTTGAGAAGTTCTTCAGTTTGCCTTATTTATACTTACGTTACTTTGAACTCAAACACTGCCACTGTATACCAGATGTAAAATATTGTGGATTCAGTTTTGTGTGTTGCTACACATGCTGAGTATCCTGAACTTTGGAAACCTCAATAGCATGTTGGAGGAGTAGCTAAGACTTGCTTTTTTTGAGAGGTACCAGGCAGCTTCAGCTGATGTTTCATGGAGCCAAAGAATAAAAGTAAGAGATTTTTAGAGGGTGGTTTCTTGACTCACTAGCCACCTACATGGCAGTGTTGAGACTAAAACTCACTGATCAGCTGAATTAGCAAAGCATAGGTGCTCCAAATTCAGGCAAGGACATCAGAACAAGCAGTCACGTAGTGGGAGCAACACACAAGTCCACCACAAAGAAAGCCGTATTATTTCAGTGTCTCTCATGATATTCAGCCTTGAAGATTCTTCTTCCACTTTAACAGGACTCTGGAAATGCCGTAATTTTCTTCTGTATATAATGTGTTAATATGCTGATACCTATACAATGGATGGGGTGACACTCAATCAAGAATGTGGACATCACAGCAATGGGGGATCACACATTGGAGAATGGGAGCCAAATTCGAATGAGCTATGGGAGCGATGGCCTGACCATCAGTAGCGAGGTGCCAGGTAACTAACTGCGGCGGGCTGGCCGGCGCCCCGCGGTGCCGGCGCTGCCGGCCGCCGGCGCCCCCCGCGCGGTGCCGGGCAGAGCCCCTGTAACCCCGGCTGGTGGGGCGAGGCCCGGGCAGGGAGAGCGCTCGGCAGTTCCCTCCCGGCACAGCGGGCTCCGCCGGGGGAAGCCGGGGGCCTTTGGGGCCGGCCACAGCAGGGCAGGGCGGGGAGAGATCCCCCGGCCCTGACACACCGTGTGCTGCCCTGCCCGCGGGGCCCTCCCCGGGCGGGGGGCACGGCCTGCCCGGCCCTGGGCTGCCCGCGGGCTGCCCTGCCCGGCCCTGCCCGGCCCTGCCCTGCCCCTGCCGGGGGGCTCTGCTCCGGGCCGGTCCCCCCGGCCTCCCCCTGCCGGCCCTGCCCGGCCCGCCCTGCCGGGGGGGCTCTGCCGGGCCGGTCCCCCCGGCCTCCCCTGCCGGCCCTCCCGGCCCTGCCCTGCCCTGCCGGGGGGCTCTGCTCCGGGCCGGTCCCCCCGGCTCCCCCTGCCCGGCCCTGCCCTGCCCTGCCGGGGGGCTCTGCTCCGGGCCGGTCCCCCCCGGCCTCCCCTGCCCGGCCTGCCCTGCCTGCCGGGGGGGCTCTGCTCCGGGCCGGTCCCCCCGGCCTCCCTGCCCGGCCCTGCCTGCCCTGCCTGGGGGGGCTCTGCTCCGGGCCGGTCCCCCGGCCTCCCCCTGCCCGGCCCTGCCTGCCCTGCCCTGCCGGGGGGGCTCTGCTCCGGGCCGGTCCCCCCGGCCTCCCCCTGCCCGGCCCTGCCCTGCCTGCCCTGCCGGGGGGGCTCTGCTCCGGGCCGGTCCCCCCCGGCTCCCTGCCCGGCCCGGGGGCTGCAGGGCCGCTGCTCTCAGGCAGGCTCTCTGCTCTCTCCCGCAGCTCCGTGGGCCATTTCCCCCCCCTCAGCCGCGCTGCCCCCCAGGGGCTCCCGCCGGGGCTGGGCCGGGCCGTGGCCAGCGCCGGGCCGTCTGGCAGCCGGCGGCCACGGGCTCCACCGGGCACGGGGGCAGGCCCGCGGCGGGGCCCGGCGGCGCCCGGCAGCCCCGGCACCATAGCCGGCCGCGCAAACCCATGCATGAATGATACTCTCATTTTGCTTCTTAGACAAGCTTGCTTATTGCCTGCCCCACAGACCTATCTCCAGTGGGAGGACTGCTTTACTCAAAATAAACCTCAGCTGCTTAAAACAGCTTCCTGTTTTATTGGTTGACCATTTTTTCAACATCTGCCACCAAACCGTTTATTCTTTTCACTTCCCCAAATGTACACCAGTATAAATTGCAGGGCCAGTAGTTTTGGTTTGTGTTCCAAAAACATCAGAGGGGTTGTTTTTATTTGAGAGGAACTTTGAAGTCTTGTTTTCCAAGGTTCACAGCAATAATCATAGTCCTAGAAAGTCTTTTGATATTAAAAATGAAATCTCTTTTATGAGAATTTAGAGTTATTGAGGGTTATTATCAGGGAGTTTTAACATGGTCCTCTTTATTCCCCATCCTACTATACGTGATATTGTGTGGCTAAGGCAGTCTGAGTCTCTCTAACCAAGATTCTAAAAAATTTCTAAGGTAATTTTCCATTTAAAATATACATCATAAATAAAACATCATAAAAAGAGAAGGAAGGAAGGGTCTTTTGAGAATTTTGCATGTTGAGTTACTTTGTATCTCTGCAGATGCACATGGGAAGGGTGCAACCATTCTCCTTCTTTCCACTCTAATTTTTTTTAACATATTGATTACACCAACTTTTCTGGTGAAATGTCAGGAATGTTATTGGTTTAGTTCTAATGAAACAATAATGGCATCCATTACCGGAGCAAGAGAGGGTATGTAGCAAAGGACCACAGTGTTGTATTTTTGGACCCTCTGAAAAGTCAACTTCAAATGGAATAATAGCATTCTGGTAAAAAAGGGAGCAATGGATCTAAATGTTGTCATTGAGGAACATCTATTTCCGTGATTAAAAAACCCTGTCACCTATATGGAAGCTCACTTGGAAGTGGAAATTGGCTAATTTACATTGCAGTCCTCCACATTGCGTGAGCCTTTCTGTTCCATTTTGACTGAAACAAGTGAATTCTGGGAACTGGATTTTATTTTTTGCATTAAAAGATATAAGCAGGTTAAACTTTAATGCACAAGAAAATAAATGAAAACATTAAAATCAATTATTCAAATTTAATCTGTTCCTCAGTTTACAGAGAACTGTAAATCTCATTTTAGTATTGCATTTAAGCAACATGGTCTTTAGAACTGGAATACAGACTACATGAGAGGCTTTTTAGACAATTTTATCACCTGTCACTTCGCATTGTATCACCCATTACTTCATGGATTACACTGAAAAGTAATAAGAAGCTGAATGCCGTGATTCTAAAAAGGCATTGTTTGTAAAATGCAGATCCTTCAATGAACTGCACTTGATTTAATCGTCATGTAGCAGTGATAAAAACAAAGGCAGGCAGTTCTGTTATTTTCTTATTAATTAGTTTATCACTCTAATTTTAGGTCCACATTGCCATAGAAACTATTTAGGAGGCTTTTTACAGCTCAGAAACTGCTCTAACTAACCTATTACAGTAATGTAAATGTGGTGGTTTTTTTTACAGAAAGGTTTATATCTAAGATAAACAATGACTACTTGAAACAGAAGCAGGAGAAGCCAGAGAGTGTATGTTCAGGATGGGTGGCAGCATGTGATAAGATTGCTGCTGTGATGTTGGAAAAATTAGTATGTAAGTCTGATCCAGAATGTAGCAAGTCAGTGTAAATGCTATTTATTTCTGTATATTTTTGACGCTTACATAGGATAATGACTGGGAGTAAACAGTGGGCCACTGCAACCCCTAGTCAACACTTACCTTACGAGAGCGATCGCTGCTTTCCCGTGCAGGATTCATGTCCAATACCATCCTGTAAATGATTTCTAGCTCAGTTGCCCAAAGTACTGACAGACCACTTAGCAAATTGGTTGTGTTGTAGGGTTTTTTAACTTTGAGCCAAATCTTCGGAGTTCTGTATGTAATAAAAAAAGTCAGAGTGGAAAAAGCAGGTCAGGAATTCAGTATACAGTATTTTTCACAATGTAAGAATAAAGTGGGGTCACATGATAGCAGGTGGCAGGTTTACACAAATAAAAGGAAACACATCCACATTAAGGCTAGCATGAGCATCACTATAGTAGTGGTAGTCCATACCACTAGTACCTATAGACTCTCAGAACTGAGGACTTAGAAATTCATGCTTTCTGCACCCTCTTTTCTCTCTGTACTGCCCGCAAGCAGATAATAAGACACTGTGTTGTGCTGGATAAGGCAAGGAGTGTGACAGAACTAGCGGACATCAACTGGGAGAATCAGGTTTTAGGATGTGGTTTTTACAGAGTGCATGTAGACCAGAGAAACTGACAAATGATTTTGTGGCTGTGAGAAGCTGATTTGAATTCAAGGGGAGATGGACATGAACTTACCATTATTACAGGAAGGAAAACCCGTTAGAAAATTATTAAGTGGACAAAACACAAGGCTCAAGAAATTCTTATCTGAAAATTACGGGAGACTGCAGGTGTATTAGGCCAACATATGTATATTTTGCATTTTGTATCTACATTTGGGAGCCAGATACTGGGCCTGGTTTGCACCAGTGCAGCTTGTTCCTTCCTGTTACAGAAGACATCTGCAAATGTGTCTACAGAGACAATTTACCAAAGCAAAGGTACCACAGTCAAGGAAAGGGAAAAATAAACTGAAGAAGGTTGGGACAGCATAATGATATTTAATTAAATATGGGGGGGTGGGGGGGTGGTGGTGTGTGATTGGGGTTTTTTATTATTATTATTATTATTATATATATTATATTATTAT
>NC_051210.1:2592218-2855821 GCF_015220075.1 Falco rusticolus
CAAAAGAGGAAAATTACATGCTCAGGAGATGCTATGAGTCTCACAAGGATGGTTAAGATCTGGGGACCAGCATCCCTTTGCAAGAACTAACAAACTCAGAACACCAAGAATTTGCTGAATTGGTACACAGCCACCAACATACACGAGCACCAACAACGTATGACAGGGACACGTGCAAGAAGGCAGAGGCTGCTATATGCAGATATTTGAGCATGTGAGTGAACTGCACAAGTAAGTGACTCTGTTGTGCTGTCCTGGTTTCGACTGGGACGGAATTCATTTTCTTCCTAGTAGTTGGTACAGTGCTGTGCTTTGGATTTAGTATGAGATTAATGTTGATAACACACTGATTTTTTTTTGTTGTTGCTAGGCAATGCTTACACTAAGTTGAGGACTTTTCAGCTGCTCATGCCCTGCCAGTGAGAAGGCTGGAGAGGCGCAAGGAGCTGGGAGGGGACACAGCCAGGGCAGCTGAGCCCTAGCCAAAGGGATATTCCGTACCACAAAACGTCCTGCTCAGCATATGAGCTTTGGGGAGCTGGCCCGGGGTGCGTGGTCGCTGCCTGAGGACTGGCTGGGCATTGGTCAGCAGGTGGTGAGCAACTGTATTGTGCATCATTTGTTTCCTTATTGAGTTTTATTTATCTTTTTTTGTTATCTCCCTTTTCATTAGTATTATTAATTTATTAAATATAATAACAATAACAATAATAACAACACAATTTTAATAATGTATTTCAATTATTGAGCTGTTTTTATCTCAACTCCCGGGTTTTACCTTTTTCCGATTCTCCTTCCATTCCCACAAGGGGAAGGGAGTAAGTGAGCAGTTGCGTGGTAGTTTGCTGCTGGCTGGGGTTATAGCACAATATGTGTGAACAGTTATCAGTTTTTAAAAACAACACCTTGATGCTACTATTAATAACAGCTTAATGAATAAAGGCATGGTAGTAAACACTAGCTGTGATCTGTTTCTCTGCCCACATCAATACGCTACGAAAGAATGGGAATTTACAACACAGAGATGCACAAAACACAAGTAAAGCAGGAACACAAGGCCATGAAAATTAATGCCTAATTTATTGATGGCCAACTCCACAAGCACTGATAGCATTGATCGTGGTTTCAATAAGATCTGACCATAGGTCCTGATAAGTGAAGCTATTTATGAGCCTAGAGCAGATGATACTGAACATTTTGCTGAAGTTTGTCCTAAAAAACCTTTAGTTTTTATCATGATCTGGTGCTGCAAGACAGCCTTCCTCTGTTCAGTAGTGACTCTTCTCTAGCACCAGGACATGTTAGAGAAGCCAGACCTCTCAAAGTGTTTTTCTGCCTAAGACAGACCACCTGGAATTAGAGTGAATTAGTCTGTCATTATGTATAATTACACTCTTCTTTCGGTAAGATTGAAATTGTTCTGCTGAGGCTTGGCTGCCTGCAGTTCTAAGAAATGATGACCTTGAAACTGTTAGGAGACCACTGAAATGAATTAATTTCAGTAGCTTTCACAGTTCTTTGAGCAAAACAATTCCTGGTCATTCTGGCAAGGACTTACTCTAAATTGTGGTTCCAGAAATGGAAGACATAAAAAAAAAAAATAAAATCTAATAGCCTAAAGCAGCTAGACAGAATTTGCTATTTACTCTCAAACCTATCTATATTGGAAAAGGGCTACAGTGAGATTAATGCATTAACTTTTCATTTCTGAATCTGGTTTTGATGCCACTAGAGGACTGAGAATTATTTAACTCCTGCTTTTGATATATCATTCGTGAACTGGATGACTATTTTTTGTGCAGTAAGCAGGCAGCCACATAAAAATCATTCGTAAATGAATTCAGTGGAGCACTCCTACCGGTAAAAGGTTGATCTGTTGAAAAAGATAAAAAATTTACATGCTTTACTGAATTTGTAAGGGAACATGGCTCTTGCAGAGAGTGGCTGGAGGTCAGCATTTACGTTTATGAGCTATAACTTCTGCTACTACCTTAAGAGGGTTTATAGTGGCTCCACTTGTTCATTTACTTCGTAGCTACTAGATGCAATACCTGCTTCTGCTAGAAATCCACAAAACAAGTCTAAACTTAAATCTTGACTAAAGCAGCCCAGCAAAATATATCTTACTGCACTTAGAGTGGTCCTTGATGGCAGCTGAAGCATCCTTGTGCCTCTAAGGATCTCACACAGCACATCGGCATGGTCACCCAGCAGCCAAGAGAAATTACCCAAATCAGCTGTGATGCTTGCTTCTGCCATGACTCTGCTGTACAGCACTGCACAAACACTTCAGCTCTCAGAAACCATTTTCAGCGCTTAGTTCAGGCTGTGCTGAGTGTAACTGTGACACTCTGTCTCATGGTCTGCTTAGGCTGTAAGGTTATGGGTCCTGATAGCTGTTGTTACCTAGTAAAACTGCTATAAATGACCTTTTCTAGGTTGCATGTAATTGGAGGCCAACGTGCACAGAAAAATTTACAACGTATTATTAGGATGCTACCACTTGATATTACTACTATTACTGCCCCACTGCAAGCAACTGCTGTCACTTATATCACTTAGGTGAGCGCTGCTGCTTAAATAATTTACATAAAAAGAGATAAGTAACAGTGGATAAATAAACTCAGGCCTGCCAATTGCCTTTGACCAGAAACAAAATGCACATGATTTAGCGCTTGGGCACAGAAATGTGCCTATTGATGATTGACTTCGGGGGGTGGGTGGGGGGTGGTGGTGGTGGTGATTGCAGGAAACCCACCTGAGAGTTCACAGCCAAGAAGTTCCATTCTCAACGTGCAGTGTCTTCTGCACACCTGAGGGTACAGCCGTATGTACTGTGACTTAATTGGAGGAGTGAAGGAGTTAGCGTACGGGGTGTTGTTGTCCACATTCCCACGGAACACCTGTGATAAAATGACATATTCCTAAAAATGTGCCAGGGGGATTACTGAAGGTTCAGTTCATTTCCATACCTCTGAGATATGTGCATTGTTCTTCTGACTGTCCCTGCACATTTCTCTGCAAGCCTTCCCCAAACAGAGGTTGTTTTATCATTCCTAATGCCCAGCATACAAGCCTTTAAGCAAAACATTCTGCCATTTGTTTGCGTCGGCATGCATTTGCCTCCTGTGTTGAACCAGGACCTCTATTTTGTCAGTCCTAGAAACTGAAGCCACTAATGCAACTAGATTATGTCTTCTTTTCTAATTAGTGTATTAAATAGTCCCAGTTCAATTTAGCCTGCAATTATTTATGCTGACTGACATTTATTTTTTCCCCTCTACTTCAAAACCTGATCCAACTCCCACTGAAGTGCAGCGTAACCCGCCCACTGATCGCAAGGGGAGCTGAATTAAACCTATAAGCATTCTTCCATTAGCTCTTCACTCCAACCAGATATGCCCGTACTTTGTTTTCTTCCCTCATTATACACCTCTTCACACAGCATTTTCATTTCCTAATAAAGGAAATATGTCCAATGCTGCAGGGTGCCTCAGTTCTATCTTACCTTACACAGTAGAGGGATTTTTGCTGCTCTGTATAGAATAAGTAGTAACTATAAACTGTAAACACATACTTCCCACTGGACGATATTGTGCGTGCGGTACAGGCGTTAGCATATATGAATGGATTCTGTGCTTTTAAGGGTTAACACTAATCTGCCAATGTAATAAAACTAAACTGAAAACGGAGTAATGAGTAATTACTGGTAAACTAATTAAAATGAAAATCAGTTAAGTGCAATAAACAGGATTATTCTAGCCTTGGGACATAATATTTATACAACCATCAATTAAAGTATAAGAAATTCTTAGCAGAAGTGCAAATTTATTGTTTTTTTCTTTCAGAGAAAAATAATAACAAGGCAACCTACATCATACTATCAGGCAATTATGCTTATCGGCTAGAGATACCTCATACTTCTGCAGGCAGCTAAACCATAAGATACATTCATATACTTAATGATGACTTAATCTTACCGTATCTTCATTTGTGCCTTTTACTTTGTACATTGTCCACGACTTCCCATCATTACTGTATGCAATTTTGTAAGATTTTACATATTCTGGACTTCCAATCCTCTTAGCACCTTGAGTTATAACTCCAGTTACCCGCATCTTCTTCTGCAGGTTTATCTGAAATAACAGTAAAATGTTATCACTAACCATCTGAAGGACACAATTCTGATTCTAGATTCCCCTGATTCCTTTTTTTTAAATTGCTACTATTTTTATTTTTAATGGCAGAAGGGAAAAAAACGCACATAGCTGTAGCATTGAAATTACTACCTTTACACTTGCATTAATTCCTTTTAACTTCCATTCATTTCATGTACATATGCACATAAATAAAGGAAAAAAACTGAACCAAAAGTCTGTACTATGCTTATGTCTTCATGTGTATGTGTACACACAAATACAGATATATATAACTGATGCACAAGATATTACTGGAGTATTATCAGGATATAACATTACTGGTATATAGGATTACTGCTATATATTTCCTTTCTAAAAAGGAAATGCAACAGTGCAGTAATTTAGCAAAGGCTGAACCTGCTGTTCTATACGAAGCCAATTTACAAACCTATACAAAAGTGTCTAAACTAACTTCAGACTAAATTTCTTTCTGAAAGTAAAAATACATGGATGATCTGTAAAGCAAACAAATAGACCTTTTCTCAACTCTCGCTGAAAATTCATATATCTGAAGATCATGACTGAAATACTAATCCCAAAACAGTCAATAGCAAAATACCAATGGCGGTCAATGGATACGAACATTTCTTCTGTATTTGTCTGAGTTGATCTCAACACCCTGAAATACAATATGAAGATGCACAGACAGTTCAAAAATACTCAGACAGCGTTCATTCTGCCGCCTTTAACCATCTATGAAGGGAAAGCCAACTACATTCTCACAACATTCAGAATGTGATATTCAAATAAAACAGTGCTGGCATTGGTCCCGGCAACGAAGTCAATCATGAAGCAATCTGTGGCACTTGCACGCCTACCCTCTCGCGGGCAGGCAGCTGAAGCCTGCAACTTTTGCACCAAATGAAGCTTAAGAAATAGCTGTCGTACTGTACATTGTGCGAAGATGCAGGCAGATGTGTGATAGAAGGAGACAAATGGAAACACCAGAGAGTAAATAGCTGGGAAAATGTAAATAATACGTTAAACTATATTAGTACTTGCATCCTCCAAGCAGATCTTACCTGTGCTCCCTAGTTCATGGAGCTGACCTGGTGCAATCCCTACTGTTTGGGACAGCCACCCCAGTACAGGAATATGGTATTATATTATATATATTATATATATGGAATATACAGGAGACAGATCAGGTATCTGCTGTCCAAATACTTGAATCCCAATATTCTTTACAGTGTGGTCTCAAGTTTTTTCTCTCACTTTGTAATGTAATCTAGCATCTTTTAAGACCTCAAGATGATCAAACTTCAGTGTTTCAATATTTTACCGTATACACAATAGGAAAGTGGAGAAAGTCAGAATTTTACTGCTGTTTTTTTGAGGGAGTCTAGGTATTTCTCTGCTACTTATCTGAAATAGTTGGGCTTCACGTTTTTCTTCTTCAGGCAAAAGAAATTTCAATATAGTTTTACCATAGTTCTCCCTATGAGAAATTAATGGGTATGAGAGGTTAAGACCCATTGAGAGAGGAGAAGCTGCCTGTAAAAGATGAAGATTTTTCACAGGATCTTTCTCACATATACCAGGAAAACTCTGGAGCATTTCTAATTGCAATGGGGGGGAATGGATTCACACCAGGAATTTAAACAGGTATAAACGGGAAGAGGTTCAGGCCTTTTTACAGTCTTGGTAACCCTTCTTTTCCCCCATTCCAGGTCTCCCAGAGGAGGGAAAAAAAGAAAAAAACCAAACAACATTATAATTTGAAAGAGGACAGCTCCAGAGACCACTATCAGCCCTCTAACTATATTTAAAAATGTATTTAACATAGAATAGTAACCAGACAGGCATCTCTTCTATAGATTTCACTCTATATACAGAATTTCAGAATATTAATAAACAAGCAAGTAAAACAATTTTTCATATATTCACAAAATTGTTCATAGTGAAAGGATACCATCTCCAAAAACAAATCAGAAGGCATAGTGAAACAGAAACCAGCCATTGATTATTTGCCTTTTGCATGTACTTACTAGTAGTGTCTTCACATTTCATTGTTTGGGAAAAGGAAGATATAACTGTATGCTATGTTCCCGCACTGGCTCCTTTCCATGCCCTAGCGTCCATCTCTAATGCACAACAAATCAACCACTGTACTTCAAGAAGCAAAACAATGACAATAAACCCACCCAAAAGTAATCTGTCAGAGTTTAATACCGTAGTTGAAAGTAGAATCTTTTTTATATTAAAAAAACAACTTTCTACTGCATAAAGGAAAGATTTAATAATAATTTTAATAGTTAATTAATAATTAATAATATTTCCAGATAATCATAAAAATGAAACCAAAACAATTTAAATTTTAAATACTAATTTAATATACATATTGTTTAACCTGTGTTCTTTGAGTTTCGGGAGGTAAAAAGCCTGCCTTTTTTCTGCTATATACCAGCCTGCTCTATATGCTTATCCAGATAACTGCACAAATAAGCTATACAATCTTATTTACTTCTCTAACAGAGAGAATCTTGCCTTTTAGAGGCTTTCTTGATCAGTATCCGTATTCTGATGAGTCACAAACTGAGCTTTGGCTTTAAGCAATATTGAGCTTGATATAACACAGGAAATAAATACAAGATACTGTATTTTGCAATTAGGTCTACATAATCTGTCAATGTTTGCAGGAAAATCCCAGTGAAGGGGGCAGGGGGAAATGCTTTCAAATCCCCGCAGCTTGCTTGCAAGCAAAATCCCCATGGGGCTAACGTCATGCCTGTGGTAGCTCCTTGAAGTGCATATGGATATACCAGGAATTAATTGGCACTTTGTGTACGGGTTCTTGTATGTCTTTTAAATTTTTCAAGTCAGAGCTTTGCAAAACTCAAAATATTACAACAGTGCAATGACTATAACAAAGCAGGTGCTGAAATCTTTCTTTCTTAATGTACTTCAGTGGGAAGCAAAGTTCCCCATGTGAAATGTGAACTAGCTCTTTTAGCACTAAAAGCATTTTCAAAGGTATTTTTCTGCAGCAGTTGTGAAGAAAAACAGCTTAGGAAGCTCTGCTTTGTGGATTCAGATCTAGGACAGAATGTTATATATTCTAATTACACGGGTGACTGTGTTTTAAAACAAAGACGTGAAAGTCAGCACGATAACCAGTTTAACGTTTATTTTTTTAAAAGATGATAGCTTATTCAGTTATAAAGACCTCCTTATCATTACATAGATTAACGGGAAAAGATCAAGGATGATAGGAGATCAATAGTATTTTGAGGGATTTATCCCAGTAATTTACGTATTAATGCATAGTAAAGACCATGTAAGAAGAAGATACTTGCATAGAAATTTGAGGAAGCCACTAACAGGAAAAAGAAAGAGACTAATCAGTTCTACCAGCCCCACTTACATTTAAGGTTATTTTGAGAGTAACAGATTCAGACTTGACAGTCAGCCCCTGTCCATGGAGCTGTGCTCAGCCCCAGCTCAGAGAGGGCTCCTGGGTCCCAGCAGCTTCCATGGCACCTATTTCGATGGGACCCAACATAAGTCAGAGATTTGGCTGCAGTGCTCAGAAGCAGATCTGAGGATGCCTGTTGCCCTACATCCTCATGGCATGACACAAATTGTGAAACCTGGGTAATGTGCTGCTTAACATCAGTAACGGGATCTGCCTCAAACAGATTTTGCTTTTCAATGAGGAAGTTTTCTGGGGCTAGAATAAATGTCAAACACTGAACCACCCAGGTAAAACGGCATGTAAAAGACAGCCAGTAGTCTGACATTGATTCATTTAAATATGATGCCACAAGAAATAGATTATGTCTACACAAAATACGGTGGATGGTGCAAAGTCACTGTGATGATATTGTAGAATGGTCAGCTAGAGCACAGGGATGGCAGTCAAGTTAGTAGACAGTGCAGAGGGACAAGATACAACTCCTCAGAGTCAGTGCTGTGTATACTATCAAAGGCTGAATTCATGTACTGCCAGTTATTCAGTGCCTTCTATTCTATACTATGCCATGTAGCCAAAACTAAGTAAAAAGAAAATCACTTGAGGCATACTCCCTTTACTGCAGTGCATGTCCACAAGATGGGGAATAAAATCAGCTCTATCAGTTTAAAAAGTTCCCAGCAGCCCTTGAAATTTCCTTTAACCTTGTTCCTTTCAACCACCACAATCATCCTGATTCCATGATTAATCTACTTTTATCATCACAGCACGTTAGTCATGACCTCTTTCAACAGGAGGGGAAAAAGTAACCAGCATGCCACGTTTCCAGCTCTCAGCAGTGATTCTGTAGGAGTAATTATCTATTAAACAATTTTCACTGGTGTACTAATGTTTTTGTCTGCTACGACTTGCACAAATTCATTTTAGGATGCTTAATCATTCAGTTGTTTATATTGATGAAGATGTAGCCAATGAAGATTTTACTTGAACTTGAAAAAATCCATACCAGAAATAAGACAAATGAAAAAGAATGTTTTCCCAAGAGAAAGCGGCAATACGAGCAAGGTAATTTTACAAGTTCCTGTAGATTGTGCAATGCCTTATTTTCAAAGGCAATTCAGAAACAGTCCTGCAAGTCTGCACGGTGTGTGCAGCTTTACTTTTAGGTGTGAGTAAATGTAGGACCATAACACTGGAGGGAACTGCTTCATGCTTGTTTTTCACAAACAATCCAAAGACCAAAAATAACTTCCAGGCATGCTTAATAAACCTTAGAATTCTTGGGAAAAAAAAAAAAAAAAAGACTATATTAACAGTCACAATATGTCAATGTAACAGAACAGCAGGGATTAGGGAGAGCACCAGTGGAAGAAGTTCATATTCCTCCTCAATTTGTGATCAAATATTAAGTATATTCAGTGTGCAGAAGGTATGCACTTGACAAAAATGAGAAAAGAATCAGTGGTGTTTGTCTCATTTATATTATTACATGCAGGAGAGGAAAAGAGGAATGAGAAGATGGAGTGCCTTTAGGAAGACACCATATGTGATGCTCCTGGCTAGAATACATAACCAGATTCCCCTCATTTGTTACTGCACTATTAGCAATAACACCACTAACATTTCATACAGAACAGGTTTGTCTGAAGTATACCTTAAGAGCAAGCTTCCAGTAAATGCTTAGATTAAAACCTTCATGAAACATTGGGTCTCTGAGACTGTAAATGCAGCTCTACATGAGCCTTCATTCATAAACAGAAATGCAGTTTACAGAGAGCTATGGTGTTTACCTGTTTCAGTTATGAGACACAATAGCATTGCTATAAATAAGTTGCTATACTTTCTAGCACAAAGTATACATATTTTTACTAATACTCACTGTTACTGATATTAAACCAGGGTTGAATAAGGGATCAAGTTCATATTTGCATTCAACGATTTATTACAGCAACCCATCCCTGTTGATTTAATCAGGTTTTGAAGGATGAAAATTTAATTTTTCTGTCTTTTTTTTTTTTTTAAAAAAAGTCATAATTCTGCTAAAGCTTTATAGAAAGCGCACACAGAAACATTTTCTGATGAAGAACAGGGACACTTGCCAATGGAAATGTTTATAATAAAATCAGGAAAGGAGTAACATGACACGCATCTCTCAATACTGGGAAATTTTAGTGAGCCTGAAGGCTTCCTCCCATTTTTCCTCTTTCATCTTCAAACACGAGAAGCCCTGAACTCGACTGAACATTGCTGTTTCACCCTGATGTCACATCAAGAGCAAGGGGCTGCAGAGCAGGACTTGGCATGCGATGAGGTGCAGGAAGGTCAGAGCAGGTCAGTTACTATTATCTTCCCTGTTGCAAAGCATTGCTGGCACCTGGACATAAGGTGCTCATATATCTTGCCTGCCTGTGGCTTTTTGTTACTGCCCTAATCAGCACTGTCAGCAGAGCTTCTCCAGATTTAGTTGAGGGCATTAATGCAGTCAGCGTAGTAGCAGTGATATGTGTTTTAACTAGCATCTAGATTAGGTAATGCAGTGATTTATCCATGGTAGCACTCCAGCTGTTGCTGCCATCCTGGAAGGGGGTTTATTACATGGAGAAAAGCCAACATGTTTTATCTTATAATGGTGATAGTCTAGGAGAACTAACGCAGTCATTTGCTAGAGGTCACTTTATAAATAATAATTCCTAACATGATTGTGGAATTGTACCTTGCAGTCAAACCAACTAAAAACTCACATTATTTCTGATCCCAAAACCTTTTTATTTCACTTACGTGGATGCAGATCTAGCAAAGTCTCTGCACAACTTTGCTATTAAATCCTCTGCAAACTCATCCTTCCAGCACCATTGTTTCCAGAGTGCCTCGCCAGTGTATCATACCTTGTGGTAACAACAAACATCCCACAGGTCTTCCCTGTGTTCACTCAATCTTAGCCCCAGCCAACCATCTAAAAGCAACACACCTATGCCATCTTTACTACGTCTATTCATATGCTCCAATTTAGGCATGATGAATCAGAGACACAAACTGGCCCACTAACTTAATTTGCCTTTCTGTGAAAAGATCAGCATATAGGTTATACCCTACTTGTATGAAAAATATAAATACAGGGATTGTTTGGCCCATGTAATGCTAATACAGAAGAGCATATGTTATGAATAATACCAAAAAGCAGTCACTTCATTTGGCTTTTGTTGAGAATTTTCACTTTATGCCTCAGAGAGTTTACATAATTAGACAGACTAAAAACTTGCTTAGTCTGTTTCTTCTTATTATTAAGTCATTATTTTAGTCCCAAAGGTAGTTGCTATGAATGCCATTAACTGGATGATATGAATTATTCAAATACTGGTGTGTTTAGACTGTCATCTCAAGAAAAGGCCCATAATCAATCTCATGTTGTTCAGAGGTTTGTAGCCCAGCAAAATTCCATCTCATTTACGAAGTATTGATTAAATGGGTATTAACTACCTGAAATTTAAGGTTAGCTAAGAAACACTAAGGTCGTTTATTGCTATTATTAATTCCTTCTTATACTCTGAACTTGTGAATACTCTTCCTGTCTTTTGCGTTCTAATATATCTGGAAATAACTTCCCCAAAACATCTTGAATACTTCTTAAAGTATCAGTCAAAGAATATGTAAATAAAAATGTCAGAGAAAATACCTATATGTATTTCCACTTGCAAAACAGCTTTGATCACTAGCTTGTAGAGGTTAGAAGATAGGATGTTAGTCTGAGGTCACAGAAACAAGCATGCACTTTTCTTTTAATCCTACATGAAAACCCTTTTCTTTAGGGAAAAGAAATACATTCAAAAGGTGCGATATTAGTATCACCATGAAAATATACTCAGGGAAAATTCTTCATGTGCCCAGTGCAAATATCAGAGGTACTTTATATTGGTATCCTTTCTGTTTTTAAGGCACTCTAGATGCACTCTGGTAAAAACCCTGATAACAAATAATGACCTGCCATCAAGCCCAATAAGGACCACTGGGAAGAATTCCCGTTCTGACTTCAGTGTGGGCTATGTCTAGGTCCTGTGTATCTTCTCAGGCCAGGAAATGTTAAGAAGGAACTGTGCTAGAAAGTGAGACATCTGTTGCCCGGATGAAGATATTTTTGACACACCTGTTGCCCAGATGAAGATATTTTTGACACATCTGTTGCCCAGATGAAGGTATTTTCTTCATTGGTTTTGAATATTAAAGCTGACCAGGGGTTATAAACCATCCATTGAATGATGGAAGCTAAAGCAAAAACTGAAACAGCAGGACAGATACAGGAGATCAGACTTCCTGGGCACTGCAAGAACCCTGCTGGGGTTTGTGATCATTGCACATTCCCAGCTCATTTTAACACACCGGGAAACTAAAGCTACTTAGTTCCTCCACCAGAATAAACCCCGTAAGCAATACTAGTGCTAACAAATGGTGCACAACCAACCTGTGCAGAGAGTACTTCTTAACGATAGTTCACTACCTTGGCTTTCTTTTTATGAGTTTATCTACAGAAATTGTTCTGATTACTACTGTAAAGGAAGGGGAAGGGTCTACCTGAAGAGTGGTTCTGCAGGACAGATTGTCATGGGCTGTGCAATGGACAGAATTCCTTTCCTATGTAATCTTGCTACACCACCCTTGGGAGATGCTGCAGATTCCGCAATTCAAATGAGGTCTGAACGTTTTGCAAGGAATCTACTGAGGAACAAGTGGCACAGTAGATCAGTGTTTGCAGACTCCTGGTGAGTAAGACTTCTCATGCTATCACACTTCAGCTACCATTCCTTAGCCAGTAATTAAATGCCATGTTCAGTTGCTAAACAACTCACAATGCGGTATTTCAATTTTCATAACACTGGTAATAATTTATCCCCTTTCTTCCTTGGTTAAGATAATCCTAATCATCACATAACTAGTTAAAACCTTCTTTGCCAAGGAGCCTGGCAGCCACAGCTGGCTTTACGCTGACCATACCAACCTTTTGCTCTTCCCAGCTACCTGCAAATACCTTTTCTAGTTAGTGCAGAGTCTTTTTAGTTGTCAGTTGATAGAGGACGCAAAACACATTGAAGTTCCAGCTATAACTAGGACTTCTGACTGATCTGGTAATGCTGCTCATATTTAGGGCAACTGTTAGACAGGGTTCACATTGTGACAAAATTTTTGAGGGAAAGTCAAACGGGAAAATAAGCGTCTGTGAAAGCAATCCTTCACACATATCGTCACCCTGAAGAATAATCTGTCAGTTGCCATGAGACTGGTTGTGTCAGGGTAGAGGCCAAGGTTTGTAGATGGACACAAGTGGAGTGGAGATGTGGTTTGGTAAGCACACAGGGGACAGATGGCTTTGTGACTGCTGAAAGGACTATGCCACTCAAATGATTTCTCCACCCACAGAAGCTATTAGAGAAAACAGAAAGTTGGCTCAAATGATTAATCCCTCCTGAACCTTAAGAAATTGTCTCAATATTGCTTGAATCACAACAAACACACTCATAATGTATATTTCATTATCTCTTGAAAATAAGAATCAACAGAAAAAAGTTGATACATGAACACAAAAAGTTACCCTTCAGTGAGACTCCAATCATTCTAATTATCTCTGCATTTTTCCTCAAAATACTTTTTCCTTCTACAAAAATTGGCAGGCAATAGATTAGGTTAAAAACATTAAATGTTGCTTAGTTTTGCAATAGACAAAGGAAAAACCCCCTCAAAATGTAAGAAGTCTCACAAAGACTTGAATGATTGTTTCTCTTTCTTAACCATTCATGGAATAAGAAGGTTGTAAGAGTGCAAGAATAAAATACACTCATCTTTTTCAGTCCACATAACTGATGTTCCACTGAAATTAGAAGATCTTTCAGATGACAAGCGCATGTCCTCATTTCCAGGGGAGGTCAAAGAGTATGAGTTTCGTTTAGCTCTTGTTTTCTGCTGCAGTATCATGGTGCTGGAAGTGTCTGGAAGTGTCTGGAAGTATTGGAAGTACTTCCAACAGCCTACATAAAACAGTAACTTTTCTCCACCAGCTGTAAAACAGCAGAGAAACATGGAGGTGCAGCTAGGGACTGCTTATTTGCTTCTCTACAGCTACAGCTGTACCAAGGCTTTGCCTTTATTTTCACCCTGCAGATTGCTCTGCACTTCTGTGATCTACCTCTAATGATCCACAAGCCTTCTGAGGAGCGGCTGAGGGATCTGGGGTGGTTTAGTCTGGAGAAGAGGAGGCTCAGGGGGGGCCTTATCACTCTCTACAGCTGCCTGACAGGGGGCTGTAGGTAGGTGGGGGTCGGTCTCTTCTCCCAAGAAACAAGTGACAGGACAAGAGGAAACAGCCTCAAGTTGTGCTAGTGGAGGTTTAGGTTGGATTATGAAAATTTTCTTTACGGAAAGGGTTGTCAAGTACTGGAACAGGCTGCCCAGGGAGGTGGCTGAGTCACCATCACTGGAGGTGTTTCATAGCCATGTAGATGTGGTGCTTAGGGACATGGCTTGGTGGTGGACTAGCTGCTGCTGGGTTTATGGTTGGACTCAATAATTTTAAAGGTCTTTTGCAACCTAAATGATTCCATGATTCTATATGAACTCAGCATATATGTACTCCTCTGGGGCCATCAACACAGAAGTAAGTGTATATACATCTCTGTACTCTGTACCACAACAAAAAAATTCTTAATATATTGGCATGTATTTTTACTTTTTTTTTTTTTAAAAAAATTTGTTTCCTGAACCTCAGCTGTAATGAAGTAACTTGAAACAGCTTTCTTTCTAGAAGTCAAGCCTAGCAGAAGAACAACTGTAAGCAAATATAATTTGCTTTGCTGGTTTTGAAAGTTAGTGTATACAACATAAAATATGACTTGTTTGACTATCGCACATCAGCATAATATAGTCTTACAGACATAGATGCTGTTCACTCCAGAGGAGGACTGTCATGCCCACACATCACTCAATTACACTTGCTGAGCCACCACATAGGTGTTGGGGCATCTCCACACGCAACTGACGCAAGAAGCCAGACAGACACATATTTGCTTATTTCGGTGCATCACCGCTTGCTGGTTTGATTACTTTTAATATCAGGATGGTAAATGTGAAAAACCATGAAGTCAAAATAGATGGTGATACAGACACATGAAATAATGTGTTTAAAAGTACTGTTACTTCAGTCCTTCAGCCATATTACTTGGGGTGATTAAAGAACGCTGGCACGCAGGTTGAGAAAGCGTGTTATGGGTAGTGTTCGTAACAGCACCATTTCAGTTGCCATGGGGATGCTAACTCTGAACTGACTGCTTTCGTGTATCCAAACCCTCAGTCAAAAGTTGTTTGAATATGTCTGTGTGTGGGTGTTTGTGTATACAAAGAATGAAACTAGGAGATATAAGATGATACCAAATAGATGCCAAGATATGGGACACAAGGGAGTATCTAGATGATTACTCTAAGAAATAGGCTCCCAGTCCTTATGTTTTCTTCTGCTTTGAGTACATAAATTATATTTTTAGCCTGTAAGCTAATTGTATAGATGTTGAGGGAGATTTGCAGCTAGTAGACATTGGTATTGAGTTTACTGAAGTCAGTGAACTTATGGCAGACTTTGACCAGCTGAAGATCTCTTCTATTTCCTGCAGTTCAAAAGTCCCTATGTAGGATAGTTTTGAGAAAATTCAATTGTACTTACATTATTAGTTTCTGTTCTTCCCTGCTGAGGACTTTCAGGTACTCACCAATATCCCCCAAGGAAATTCTTCTATGATATTAAGTCAAATACTGGAGAACTGACAAAAAATGCAGAGCTTTAATAGTTTTTTTCAGCATTTAATTTAGCAGATTAAGTCTTCCTATATGGTTCGAGTCACCTTACATGATGACTCTGAGACTGTATTTCACAAGGTTCAGTTAGACACATTATACTAAGCTGAGAGCTATATTAAGGAATATTAAATATTTAATCTATGATGACAGGTATTTTTGGAAGCTGATACAACAGTGCTCATGAATGAGGAAATGAACTTTGACAAAATGAATGGTTTGACAGATGGTAGTTTGCTTAGAACCCTTACTAACAGATGTTGGAATGAATGTTCTGAAAGGCCTCTGTGTATTTTGGGTTTTATCATTTTATTGGCAAATAGCTATCACCTGGTGTATACCTGCTCTTTGGAAGTTCTTGATGTGGAAGATGCTAATTTTTTTCCTTGCCTTTTTTTGAGAAAAAAACCCCGACACTTCATTGATTCTTGCTTGGAGATAAGAATGATGGAACTTAGTCTTAGAAAGATAAGAATGATGGAACTTAGAAAGTCTTTAAGTACATTTTTTGGTGTGGGTTTTTTTTTTTTGTGTGTGTGTGTGTGTGTGACAGTAGTTATGATTAGGTTTGTGAGAATCACAGACACACAATTAATTATGCCAGTATTAGGGACATGAAGCACCAAAAATGTGATGCTGAGCACCAGAAGTGGGACTGAAGCCATAGGTAGTGTGGGAGACACTTGTGTAAAACTAAATTAAGCTACAAATAAAAACATACCTTCTACATACCAAAAATGTTATTCCAATATATTTAGACTTCAAAAGAAAAAAAGGAAAAAAAAGGTAAGGAAAAAAAAAAGAAAAAGAAAGCATTCTCAGTAATCACTAAATAAAGTACCAACATGGCTTCTGGAGCAGAAACTAGAATTCAGATTCTCTCAAACAAGTATCCTAACCACTGTTCTGCACAATACTTGTCTTACTCTGCTGATTTTGAGCTATCTTAACGTAAACAAAACACATCAATACACTATTTAGTTCTCAGATATATTTTTAGTGAACACTGTGTTTGGGCAATACTTAAGGAAGACCTCATTCTCCATCTTCTCTGGATGCACGTTGCCATCACCCGTGCAGCATGTTGACTGCATGCTAAGGCACCGAACGTATATCTATGTATTTCATGGGATGCCCGATGTCCATAATTAACCACTCTGATATCTGCTGTGGGAACAAGCTTTATAAGAACTATAGTTTTGTGGCTCTAACTGTACTAAGTTGACCTTAAAATACTAAATTACACGGGATGTTGGGAAAAATTTTACCCTGAATCTGCTGGGGTACATCCCTTTCCATCACAGGCCACCATTTTAATAAGTTTCTACAGGAAGACTATTTAGTCAGGGTTTGAGTAAATATAATGAAGAAATTTAACACTGTGCAAGGTTATTAAAAAAGAAAAAAGTATTATTTAAAACAGATGCATTGAGAAGGGAAAAGTAAATAAACCCAATGTATTTTAATTTGGACTAGAATACTAATATATTCAAATTACCAGTAAGGATTTGGGAACCTTTTCCATCAAACTGTTGTATCTCAAAATATGGAGTTTCATCTGAACTTTAGCATATAGTTTCAGAAAAGCCATTTAGGGAAGAAATTAGGAAAATGCTAGAATTAAGAATGCTCTTTTCATATATTCTAAATAAGACTTGTAGCTTTTCCATTTTGACATCATCTTTGACATGCAATTGTCCCCCAAAAAGAATAAAAATGTGAATTAGAGCTGGAAAAGGATTAATTCTTTTAAGACAAAACCCACCCCCAAATAGAAATTTTGTATATTTTTGTATGCAATAAAAAAACAGGGTGGAAAAGCTAACTACTCAACCTGAACTAACTTCATTTCCAAGTTTTTGATTCTGTAACCAAACTGAGCAGTCCAGCTGTTTCATAAATGAATCCTCCTTCTTCTCACAATAACAAAATTAAATATTTGAATATTTTATTTAAAAACCAATTGGTAACCATACTGATGTCTCTGGTGAAATGGTTCCTGCTATTTTAATGAGACATAAGATTTTTTTTTTCTATGTAATAACTGACATTTACATACAACAGTCTCCAGCAACAGTTCAGGTGTTCAATCATAGCTCCCACACAGTGGTATGATGCACAGTAATTAGTTAATTTTCTTAATATTCTCCAGATGTAAGGTATACTCTAATCTACTGTTGGTGGCTGTGGATTAATACTGACCTTGTAAAAACAACTTCCATGTCCAAAAGACTAAAAAAAGCACTTAAAAAAGAGGTGGTAGTCTTTTGTACACCATTAAAATTTTTGCATCATCAGGCAGGAATCCTCTTAACAATGACATCTATCATGTATTTTTGAGGTTGAAAGTCTTAGGACTCCCTGGTGCATTGACCACCCAACCCAGCCCAGCCTGCAGGAGCTGCCGAAACTCTGCTGTGAGCTCCTTCTCCACGCCAGGCTCCCCGGCACAGGCGGTATGTCTTACTGTTCTCAGGCATATCAACATCTAGGAAGGTTCATCTGTTGAGCAAGGACCCACTGCGGTGGTACTATTTGCTGAACAAAAAGACGATACCTGCTCCAAAAGACTAGAGGAGCAAGGCTATTATCTTATGGGGCAACAATCACCCACCTTACTCCCTCTCATCCCTGAGCATGGTTGCTTCACATCCATCCTTCTTCAAAGCTACTTAGACTTCTTAAGTGCGTGACTTAGTACTTCAGTACTGTAGGCCAGTCCTTACACTGCTAGTTATACCAAATTATTCTGTCTCGTTTTACAATGTTCTTCACCACATTTCAGTTTATTGATTTTTGGCATATCGACCATGGCTGATGTCTTTGTGTATTAAAGGGATAATAGCTGCACAGAGATAAAAAAGGATAATATTTCATGGAAACAACAGGGAAACCAGGAAAAAAAAAAAAGAATCAAGAAGTATTAGGTTTGGGTGGTGAAGCTGGGAGAGAAGAAGAAATGTAAGGTTATAGGCATGGACCCTAGGTTAGAAATCAGTAGAGGAGAGTAACGTTTAGCAGGTCCTGCCAGCAGCTTATGTTAGAGATTAGCAGTTATTATGACTTTGGCAATGGTAAAGACGAATACAAACAACAGTCTTGCCCATGGCCATCTCTGTACTGATCCATACTGCCTTGACAAAATATGTATCTGAATAGAAAAATATAGATGCGTGTAGGGAAGGAGCAGAGATTAAGTGAATTCAGAATAAAAAAGAACAGCATATTTTAAAGCCATAAATGCAAAAAGACAACAGGGAAAAGAGAAACCAGTGCTCTCTTAAAAAAAGACTTCTCACCAGAACAGTCAAAGCGACCATTTTGGTTATATCTCAGGAACGACTAATAAAAATAGAAATGTGGGATTATTTTTTTTCTCATTGTATTAGAAAACACAAAAAGTTAGTGTCGCTGACAAAATGGTAAAAACTATACACATGTGCTGTTTTATCACAGCCAGCCCATGAGGAGAAACAAAGGTCAGCAGAACTTTAAAAAGCAGGTATGAGTTACTCTGAATTAACGTGCTTTCAAAAACATGATCAGTGACCCTTTAAATCACAAGCCAATTACATGCATTGTAGTGCCATTACTAATTACATGCTGAGAGTGTAAATTTAAAATGGCAATTTCAATTTTCAATTCATTGGGAGAATGCAGGAAAATGAAATTGCATACTAATCAGTTCATGTGTGTCAGACACCTGAAAGATTAGAGACAAAATACTCTGCACTCATTACAAGTGAGTTATAAGCGAAGCACTCAAACCTTTCATTTGCCAAGCTGCATATAAATAAAGAAATTAAATGACAAAGAAAATTGATAATGAAGGAACAAGGCAAAAATAGCTACAGGCCTGTACGTAATTATACTTCACAGGACTTTGCCCATTATACACAGCTACCTTTAGAGTTTATCTAGCTTTAGAAACTATAAGAGCTAACAGGCTACCGCTTCAGGTTCAACGCACTAAATATTAATTTACATTTCCTAAAAATGGGGTTTCTGGTTTCATAGCCTTCCACTTAATCTCTGCCAAATATTCACAGTGTTTTCCAGGAGCCACCTTCTGCACCAGCTACTTCGTGAATCAGACCAACATGGAAATTTTCCCATATACAGACGCCTCACACTGGGGTGTGGGAAGAAGCTGGTGACATGTTAAAGAAAATAAAAACTCGGAAGAGGCTGTTGGTAGAGGAAGCATTTGTCCCACAAGGCCAGAAAGAAGGTAGACAGAAACTTAACACGAGTCGGAGTCGGCTGACTTTTTGTAACTTTCCACAAATTCCTGTGAAGTGTCTCCCCGGCCATTACAGAAGCTGTGCAGATACAAGACATGGGATTTCTGCTTCTCCTCTCAACAGAAACTGTTCACCCATATACGGGTCAGCAAGTACCTGTCTCTCAGAGTGAGTGTATTTCATGCTTGAAGAACAAGACAGTGCTCTGATGTAAAGAACTACTATGTAGTGCATAAAGTGTGAGTTTGTGGAGATCTGTATCCTTGCCAAATCAAAACGGGGTTTCTGCAGCACACTAAAAAAAGCACTTTTTCTCTGCAAGTATCATCTCCCTGAAAAAAAATTTACATTTTCTGTTCCCAGGTGTGTTAAGGAGAAAAGTCCTCAGAAAAGGTGGGGGTGGGGGTGGGGAATCCTCTCAAGATTTCAGCTTTTGTTTTTAAACTACAAAGATTATTTTTATTTTTGCTCTGAACTGAAAAGAGAAGATAAAAATATTTGGCAGGTTTCCTGAAAATTACAGACCAAAGTTTATTTTAAAAGAAAAAAGAGAAGAAACAGAAGGGAATGCTAGGTGCTTAGTACACATTAATAATTTCACTTAATTAGCTTCTAGAAAGTCTTTACATACTATGGCTTTCAAAATTACAGAATAACCTGCATAGGGTTTGCACTACCTAGATTAGGTTATTAACTCCAAAAAAGAGCAAATTGTTTAAACCTGCTGCCATGGGCTGAATTTTGTAGACACATTTTCTCCATTGGTCCAAACTCCCTTCCAGGTAAGAGCGAAGGGAAGACTTCCCTGGCAGCAGAGTCCAAGGCAGACATAACTCTGGTCTGGGTAGAAACCTGCACAGCTGCCTCAGAGCTGCCTGCACAGCGCACGGTGGATTTGCCAAGTACAGACGTAGAGGCAACAGACCATTAGCCATCCCCATCCAGTTCATCTCCTAGTAAAGACATGTCTAGGGGGCTAGTGCTAAATGATTTTGAATTTGTTCTCCAGCTCATTTAATAAAGTCCACACTCCAAAACAGCCCAAAAGCTACTGTAACACTGACTTTTTCATTATCTATTACAGTTACATTAGCTTTCTATTCCTGTGAAAATAATTCTGCTCAAGTCCCATAGCATCACTCTTCCCAGTTCTTTTTCAATGCATAAATTTTACAAGACTTCCTGACCTCTCTGGTCTTTATGGAAGAAAACTGACTTACAATACATTGAAGGGCCTTTGTGTTTTCACTCTGCAGCGTATAACAAACAGTAACATTGGTTTCATTTCTCAGAACTGACAAAATCCAGCATTCTCACCACACCAGTTTCAAAATCTTCATCAAACAGCGCCTGCTCTCCAAACGTGAAAAATAAACAGGTAATCCTGTACGCTTTTTCCCCACTTATCTGGGAACTGCTTAGAGAAATCACGAACAGTAGTCAGCACAAAAACTTGAATATTTTGCCACATACACAAAGGTCACTTTAAGGACAGTGTGTCTGACACACCCAAGGGACATACGGACAGTTCAGCCTAGCACTAGTAGACAAGCTGCTCAAGGACCATCTTTTGCTCCTCCTGCGGTGGGTTCACTGGGAGCAAAGCATCGTCTTCACATACTCACTGCACTGATTAGTGCAGAAAGTTTTCCCATTAGTATCTAACATCAACTTTATTAACTAACAGCTGAAAATGCCAAAGCTTAGCCCAATTCACATATGAAAAGAAAACACCATAAACGTAGAAAGCTATAGCAATCCCTACATAATCATTATCCTCCTTAAAATACAGCCACAGGACTTTACTAAAGTCATTTGCTGGGCACAGAGAAATCCAGTCCACAATGAGGGCACTGCTATTTGAGTCATTCTAGCAATAACAGCCTTGAGTGGGAATGAAAAAGAAGTGTTCAGCCACAGATGTGGTTGAACTAACAGCTATTTCAACCTTAATTAGAACAGTTCTTGTTACTTCCAGCATGATGCACACAATGCTTAACCTGTGTGCCCAGGGCAACTCAGCAGAGAGGACAAACTATTCCTGCAGGCTCTGGTACCGCCAAAACCATATTAAAGCACTCTAGAATGATGCCCAAGGAAGGCTGCATGTGTCAAAGTAGCTCTACCAAGAGATACTGCTGTGAAACGCTGCTGAGGCCCTAATGAGCAAATGTAACATATGTGGAAAGCAGCCTCCTTGAAAAGAGTCTTTATGAATTTGCTTCTATGGTTTAGAGCCACAATGGAACATATGCACATGTTTTTTAAATAAAAGGATTTGTGCATTTGTAAAGTCAAGATTATTACTGTTTTGCAACTAAATAGTCCCTTTTAGTCCAGGCTACATTTCTGACAGTGAATAAGAATCTAGCTGTTAGTTTACCACTTGTCTTCATCAGTTTCTTAAGTGACTCTGGCAATTGAATCAAGGAGATTTTTTTCCTTCTCAGCTCCATCTGTTACCTGAATCCATGGCCATCTGTCATTTTCTGCAGCAGTCCAAGCATTCACAAGACCCTTCTTATTAAGTCGTGCATAGTATGGATACCATTTCTGGAGCCCAAAAAGAGCTCGATGAGTGGATGATGCAGTAATTTGTTGGTTTGACACAATTCCTCCTTCTATCCCTAGTGGGCCAGAGCACCCTGAAAATGGAAACAAGAAAAGAAATGTGCAAAACTGAAACAATCAACTCTTCTGAGTCCCAAGTGACTGCAATTACAAATAGCCTACAAATAGATCCAAAATGTCACGTCAAATACGTTATCAGTAGATATATAAAGCACTCAAGTAACATATTTTTGTAGAAATGAAAAAAACCCAACAACCCAAGCACAAAAATTTTGCTTGTAAGTAACTATTCCCATTGCAAAATTAATGAAATAAATAGATTAGCCCTTCAATTTCTTTTAGTCTGTTCTATCTGAAGAGTTGTGAGTTTGGGTTTTGCAGATACCATGAAAGAAAATGATCCTTAGATTCAAATATTAAAATAATTGCTAAAATTAAATTCAAAATTCTGTAATTACTAAAGTTCCATATTACTGCTCTCACCATAGTGGTTAGTATTTAGGCAATGTGCTACAAATTGTTATTGCAGTTATCTTTAGAAATATGAAATTAGATACATGATATTGTTCAGTTATATTAAAAATAGTTAAAGGTCTTGTACATTTAATCAGCAAGCTATAAAGTATGTATTTAACTGTAATGTTCAAGTGTTCATAACTTTATGTGTGGTATTCACTAGTAATGTATGCACCTGAAATACCTGCAGACGCAATCTTTTTTAAAGTCAAGATATTCCCGTATACATTGTTTTCTGAAGCCACTCCATTTGAATACATGAACAAGATCATTCAGTTATTGTGAGCAGTCCAAACAAATTTACAAATGACTGCCAGTCTACCTACTATTAAATATCCCCAACCAGTTTCAAGTAAACGAGATTTTTTTTTTCCTTAACTCAGTTCTGATGGAAAGTATAAAGAGAAGCTAATTGCAGGAACTACTGTAGCAGCCAATCTTGCCCAGTTGCCCAAAAGATCTTCTGCTTTGTGGGTCAATTGCACTTTAGCAGTTTTGAACACAACAGGACAGATGTTTATTTACACTTTAGGTTTTCTCAGAAGCCTGGCAGTATTGCACCTCAAGCAGTACCCAAGAATGAACTCTGACATGGTACTGCTATGAAATCCTTACACCACACAGGCAGAAAGTCACACATAATTTAATTCCTCATTAATTGAAAGGTAGAGAGAAGAAAAAGTGACCAGTGCAATTTGCTTCTCTTGGCAGAAGCTGAGGCAGGGAGGCAGTGCTGGGAGTCACTAGCTATGCAGTTCCCAGGTTATTGCATATCACTGATAATGGAGACAAATATAAACTAAATTGCAGTTTTAAGTTGATTATGGAGCAAGAGCCAGGGACAAGCATGTGATTGCTTTCTGAAAAGATAAACCAAACCCCCACAGGTGGGGCTCCAAATGCGTTCCTTCTTAGGTGCAAAATCTGGCTTACTTCCAGGATGTGCTTAAATGAAATCCTGGTCCCATTGAAATTAATGACTGACTTGCACCATAAGATGGTTTCATCCACATTTTTAACAGTCCACAAAGCTCAGTTAGCTTCTGAAACCCTAGTGCTCCTTTTCTGTGTCATGTATCACCCGACAATAGAGGGGGCATTCGGCACTTGACTAAAAGCTCTGTTCATGCTGCACAAAATATAACAAAATGCAGCTCTTTCCTGCTGCTGTACCAGGTGCGTAGTCGTGCCAGAAGGAAACAAATTCTTTGTCACCAGCACAGGCAGGCGTAATATAGGATGTATTTAAAAAAACCACATATGTTGGAAAAGTGTCACTTTTCATTGTGTTTTCAAGCGTTACTTAAAAAATTGAAAGAACTATTTAAATCATAGCTTTCTGAAATCTTTTCATCTAATCAGAATAAATTCCTTTGGTGTACAAACTGCCATATCTGCTTGGAAGCTGGAGGTAAACTACTCTACATTCCTAATAAAATGGCATATTTAAGAAAGTTTCTTATATTTACTTGTTAAAATATCTTTGCCTTTTCATAATGGAAAAGAAAGCGCACACGTGTGTCTGTGCATGTAACTCACAAACACACGCGCGTACATAGAGGACTGATTCCAGTTTACTGTGGAATTAACCACCCCTTAAATCTGGTACCTTAGGTTGATAAAAATAGAGATGTTAAAAAACTGAAGAGAGGTTTCCAAAGGAGCTTAAAAAAGGGGCATGGAGGTATGGTAGGTCTTTTAATATAGACATGGAGCATGCAGCTGTGTTCTGTATCCTCACGGTGAGGAGCACAGGGATGAGGATGCTGCCAGCTCTGCTGGCATTATTCAGTGACCTAACGGGAAAAATGTGTGTGCTTGAGGACGGAGCCACAGCATGTATCAGGGCCAGTTTTGAGTGGCGTCCAGAAGAAGGGTATTTGGCTCTAGCAGGTAATTTTCAAAAGAAAAACACGTATTTGATGCCAAGACCTTTGATCTGCTACAGACATCCCAGCTTTGGCAGACTTGGAAGAGATGTGGTTGTCCATTTTTATTGCTTATCAGCCTCTGTTCAAGCTGCAGAATTTTGTGGAAAGCTTTGATTTGACGGTATGTTAGTTCTCACGCTTGAGATGCATTAAATGGTATTTCAAATACGTGTGAATTCCTTACAAGAGAAAGGTGAATTTTTCCTTTCTAAACTGAAGGCAGTTAAATTACCATGTAGAGCACTTAACTCTGGTTTGTCAGCTATGACCACATACGGTCAGAAGTGTTCACCTTTCTCAGCTTTAGGAAGATTATTCCTGAAATCCAAAGCAAGCCTCCACCTTCAGAGAATAGCTACTTCATTGTACCGCCTCCTATTTTAATTGCAGTTCCAGTCTTGGTTCGTCACGTCAGTCAGTTTTACAATGTGAGTTAAACACAACATTTACCACTCCTAAAAATTAAAACAACCACACAGCAGAAATATTACCAAAAAACCCTAGAAAATTCCCTTTCAGTGTTCAGTTTAAGCATAACAACAAGATGTGTAGGAAACATGAGACTGGATAATAATTGCTAAATAATATTAGCCTTACAATGTAATATATATATATATATGTACACGCTGCTAAGATCTGTTTTGGGGGACCATCTTTTTTTCACTGCCTTGAAGGACATCAGATCATTTCCACGAAGTGGGAAGCCTGGATCAAGCTAAAGCTTCATCCTGCCCAGGACTTGCTTGCTAGTCCAAACCACAGAGCTTGCAATGCAGTATTACCCTGACTACAGCAGCGCTGATGAACTGAGCAATTTCTTAGACACAGGCTGAGCAGATGGGTCTTGAGGAAGCCCACGCCAGGCTACCTCATCCTACGACATAAGATACCCCCGTATGCATCATGATGGGTTTTGTTTGAGTAGCATTCCCTTGAACTTGACCACTTTGAATTTAACCTTCTGTTTCATAGCCAGGTCAATCTGTATTTAAAGGTATTTTTAAAACTCCTCAGTCCATTTTGATAATGCCAAGTACATTTCTGAAAATATCAGAAAGTTTTGCTGTCTTTCTTATTTATTTAACAGCCAGGACCCCCGCAAAGGTTTTCTTAGGATTCAGTGAATAAGCTCCTTCCAGTTAAAACTGCCCATTTACCTACCCTTCAGATCCTTATTTTTAATCAGACATTAGTCTACAAGAAAAGCTTTCAATTTACTTTCTTTTATCAGTTGAAAGGAAATAGTTGAACATGTATTTGGACAGTCAAATACTGCAGCGCAAATGGACTTCCCTTAGCCGTATGCTCATTAATTTCTTCCAAATGCTCCAATAGATTTGTGAGTCGTGCTTTCACCTTACAAAAGCTCTAATGGGGCTATTACTCTCTAAAATCCCAAGAGATATACTTTGTCTGAAAACTCTCGGCTGAATACCCCACCTCTAGTTCCATCAAGCAGGTACTATGAGCAAAGGACTGGTTACAGACTAGCTTCTGCACAAGATATTCATGACACAAACAATACTTTCCTTCATGTTAAGATATCAGTCCTTTCTTTTAGTGCTTAAGAGCTGTGATAAGCCATTGCCTGCTAACAATGAAGGAAATAAGCAAATGCAGCTTTTGGAGATTGTCTTTTAAATAGAACTGAGATACAAATTTTGCAGAACAAGTACAAGCTGTATTATATTTTGTTGTTATACATCCCCTTCTATTAAATCCACAGTTCATTTAACAAAAATCATGACAGCTTGGGAAACTGCAGCCTCCAAGGGAGTAATAGTATCACTACAATGATTCTGTACAACGTAGTGTGGTCAACGCCAGCCATTAAATAAAAAGCCATTTTTATTAGTTAATGCTGACACATTGGGGGATGACGATCAGTTTGACTCAAGAAAATAATAAAAAAAATAAAATAGCAATTAAAAAGCTGCTTGACAGGTTCATGATAACAGATTCAGAAGGAAGATTTTATCATCTGGAGCTGTTATTTTAGTGTCATTAAATAGCAAAATACTAACTCAAGCAATATTGTTTTTAATCCTACACTGACAATTGGTATGCACCAAATAAAACTGTAATGATGCTTCTCTTGTTCTCATCAAACAGAAATCTATGCCCATGATGTCCCATTGTCCATGAGGTTGATGGAATGCAAAGATGGCTACATGACTGTGAGTGGATCCAGTCAACAACACAGCAAACGTGAAGGATTCACTTACTCTTTCCAGTTCTCCTAAGAATCCTCACTAGCTCATGTGAAGATCGCATGGTTATAAAACTGCCTTGAAGCCTTCGTTCCTAATGTACTGTTTTGCACCACAAAGCAAATGATCATTAACTCAAATTTCACTCGTGACCGGGGGTATGGAGATAAAATAGCTCCCCAGACAAAAGATGAGTTCTGCATTTCCAGCCTTATCTCATACAACAATAAATCCCTCCAGCTGAACAAAAATATTTGTGCAAAAGGAGATAGAAGAAGATGACTTTCAGCTTACTGTGTTTTACATTGATATCTCTTCAGGGGTAGTTTACAATAGGGATATATGTCACTGATCTCCCCTGTTAATAGGGGAAAGACAAACCATTTTAAAATAAAGAATTACTACAGTAGGCGATAATAAGCAGAAAGGACTGGGTAAACATGTTACTTTAGTACATTTAATTTGGGCTTCTACATTTATGTCAGTCCACAAATTAAGCAAAACCTCCACATGGTTTAAAAATTGCTTGAAAATATGAAGATGATGCCTTTGCAAACAGCAGAAAAAAGATTTCTTGTTATTGATGATGAAACATGACTGACTTTGCAGTGTGAATATATAGCTTTCGTTTGCTGGTTTGTCTCTTACTAACGTCATCAAAACAAACAGATGCAAAATTGAAGGCAAGCAGAAAACAAATCTGCTTTAGACATCTGCAATCCTGTCTTTCTCTAAGTACCTCATTTTCTGGAACGAGATGGCTCTGGCTGTGCTTGGCATATCATGGTAATTGTGCTGAACACAAACCCTGACAATGGGATTACAGATGACCTCTGATACTGCAGTAATTAACACTGCTCCCCACCAAGCAGTCTAGGCTTCAGCCTCCTATTTCTTCCTTTTGTTTCTCCTACCACCCACACATCCTGGCCCAGTTTGTTCTGTCAAGGACAACTCTCTTCAGATAATGGTGAATTTGTTTTTATAGATCCTTGTTAAATGGATATGGATAATCATTTAGCAACCTGCTATTAAAGCATCCACCCATATGCAGTGTATGAAGTGATGCTCTTGTAGGGCTTGTTTTTTTGACAACCATGACACAATAATGCTAAAATCCTTTCTTTATAAATACTATGTAAAGTGCTTTTACAGAGATGTGGCTGGGAGACACAGGTCCCCTCCTACTAGAGGTGTCACTGGACCCCTCATGGGTTTTGTGACACGATAGTCCCCACTTGCCATCTTCACCATTGCACAATGGGATTACAGATGACCACTGGTATTGCAGTAATCAATGCTGATACAGGCATAAGCTCCCGACCATACAATCTAGGCTTCAGCCTCTTATTTCCTGTTCTTGTTCCTTCACACAGGGACTTTGCCTCTCTGACTACAAGCATTTTCCCACGCTGGCCTGCAGTCCCCAGTATGGGATCCACATTGGGATTCACATCCCTCTGATGGACATCCAGAGGGATTTTCTACACTAAGCAAGTCTGCAAAAACTTACACTTCCAGCATAGTGCAGGAGCATATGGAGACAATGGCTCAGTCACTGAAAACAGATTATGTCTTTTTAATATAGTGCTGTGTCTGAAATGGAAGGTTGTTATTCAGGACTAATTTGTTTAGTCCTAGTTTGGCAGTTTCTCCATTCTGCTCTTTGAGTAGAATGGATAGGATTGCAAATTCCCCACAAAAAGCACAGGGATTAACATCTGGGGAATGGCAACATACCACACAGTTGAAGAGGGGACGTGTCCAACAGGAACAAAATTAAAGGAAGATACAACATCTGATTTAGGAACTCCCTAAAGTGAAGACTGCTAGCAGCTGTGAAAATACGATGGGAGAACCACCACTTGGAGCTCATCCCTCTTCTTACACTTAACCGTTCAGCATTTGCTTCAGGTCACTGCCCATGGCAGGACTACTGGGCTGCCGTCAGACCAAGCAGTTATGCTCAAAAACAAGGGTACACCTAAAACCTCATGTCTGCAAAGCTGTAATCAGGTGTCCTGGCTTCAGCTGGGATAGAGTTAATTTTTCTTCCTAATACCGGTGCAGTGCTGGGTTTTGGATTTAGTACAAGAATACTGTTGATAACACATGGATGTTTCAGTTGTTGCTAAGTAGTGCTTGCCCTAAGTCAGGGACTTTTCAGTTTGCCATGCTCTGCCAACATGGAGGTGCACAAGAAGCTGGGAGGGGACACAGCCAGGACAGGTGACCCCAACTGGCCAAAGGGATTATTTCCATAGCATAGAACATCATGCTCAGTATATAAACTGGGGGGAGTTGCCCGGGGACTGCCGATTGCTGCTGGGGAACTGGCTGGGCATCGGTCAGCGGGTGGTGAGCAACTGTAGTGTGCATCACTTGGGTTTCCTGGGTTGTATTTTTGTCTCTTTTTGTTGCCTCCCTTTTCTACTTCTTTCCTCTTTCTTCTTCTTCTTCATCTTCTTCATCATATATTATTATTATTACTACTACTACTATTATTATTATTATTATCATCATCAACATTATCATATTTCAATTATTAAGCTGTTCTTATCTCAACCCACGGGTCTTACCTTTTTTTCCCAATTCTCCCCGGCATCACACTGGGTGTGGGGGGTGAGGGGGTGAGGGGGTGGCTGCACATTACTTAGGTGCCAGCTGGGGTTAAACCATGACATCGCAAAAATAACTTTTTCAGTATTTGCTCCACAAAGTGATTATTGCTGCTATGTCAGTGCTGAACTCCACCACATTAAGTTATTGACTGCATGCCTAGGCATGTTCAAAATATTTTTAGTAGAACTGGCCTGGGCAGAGGGCTTCCAGAATGCAGACACACTGTGGATCTCTATCACAGAAAACCAAGCTTCATATGATCTGGAAAAGTCTCTACTCCAAGACGGGTCAACTACCTTACAGCCACACCATCCCCGACGGGTGTTTGCTCAATGCCTTTTTTCAAAAGTGCCAGTAGTGAATATCCAACAATCCCATTTTGTGTTTGATTGAAGTCCAACTTGAATGTTTCTTATTCTGTTCATTATTTCTTCTTCTGATTCTATGAACATGGGCAACAATTTCCTCTTCTTATAACAGCGTTTAGTGTATGTGTCTCCTGTCCTCTCTCCTACCTGGGGTTGCCAAACACAACTTACACCAAGCACACGGCATAGCACAAGGTGTGAAGCAGCACAGCTGTCCTTGCTGTGTGGGCTGTGGGGCTGGCTGGAGGCACAACCCAGCATCCAGGGGACAGTTCAGAACCCAGGAAAATGGTCAGCTGAACTTTGACTGTGAAGCACCACATGGTCAATTTACAGCCACAAGCAGAAAACTACTATAACTCCATGGTGATTTCAGAAAGGGCGAGCACCATAGTCCACCAAAACCAAAATGCTTCCTCGGAGTTTATACCACTATTCAAGTTACAGCATAACAATTCACTGACACACATCACCTCTATTTTATTTTGTTTTCAAGCAGCAGTTATGTTTGGGGTTTTTTTAAGTTAAATTATATGGCAGTCAGGAGTTTCATTTCTCAAACTTCTCTGCTGAGCTCTCATATAGAAATATATTAATCTTTATGTGAAAAATTATTTTTACCTTTCAAGTTGGCAATGTGAAAAATAACATTTCTGCCACATTTGAGTATTGACATTAACCAGTTTTACATAACTCACAGCCACTTAAAAGCTACTAAAATTAATCTGAATAAAACAAATTATGGAGTTATGCTATAAAATAATTGCTATATATGGTCATACTTACACACTTAAGGAAGTGTGGCAGACACAGAAACCCTAAATGCTGCATAACAGAAATTGGATATGATGATGATGATGATGATGGTGGTGGTGGGTCGTGTGGGCTGTGCTGCTGCTGATTATGATTATTTAGGTTGCAATGACATGAAGAAGCTATGTGATTCCAAGTTCTATTTATGAGCCCAAGGGTATTGGTGGATGTTGGACTCCAGCAGCTACGAGTGGAGGAGATTTGTACAGTTGTGGATCTATTAATTACCTCCTTTACTTTGAGCGACTGCAAATGGTTGTGGCAGAGAGTACAGCCAATTAACAATTTAAGCGTAACTTAGACAAGAATCCAACTGGATTTAAAAATAGTATTTTTTTATTCGCTGCTGATGAACCCTGTGCAATCTGTGCACTTCTCCCCTCCTTGGGTATTGACAGAAATATTTCTTTGAAGAATACAAGAAAACTCAGCTGCTTTGCAGCTATGTTAGGAAATTTGCTAATGAGATATAGTGTTCTGACAAAGTTCAGCCTGATTTCAGGACAGTTACAGACTAATTCTTTCAGAGTTCCTTGTTTTATTATTTACGTTCATGTGTTTTTCTTTAGTGACACACACGCTTTGTGGTTGTTTTTTTGTTTGGTTTTGTTGGGTTTTGGTTTTTTTGTTTGTTTTGTTTTTTGTTTTGGGTTCTTTTCATGGGCATGTACATAGACAGAAACCTTACCTATGTGACAAATGCAATATATTGTACTGTATCCTCTCTTCTCCCTAATTTTTTTCCAAAGGACTTGGGTTTTTTTCTGGCACAGGGCAACATTTGTACTAGAAAACCTAGTAATTTTAACATAGAGTGGTCAAATATGTCTTAAACTGTAATATTACAATTTCCAGGAGCTGTCAGCACTCCCAGGATACAAAAAAAGTGCAAGCTCAAGAATATTCATACCAGTGCTGCAAAATGGGGTTCATCAGTGGGAAGCCTCTCAGCTGCAGTGCCCTGCTGGTGCAAATGCACACCCACTGTGCCGGCTGGTGGGAATGCTAATTTTCAGAGGTGCTAATTGAACAGGGAAGCTCACTAATTTCCTTCCTTTGATTTTCTTAATCCTACCAGAGAGGTGAAATACCTGGGATTCTGACCAGCGACTTTTGAAGCTCTGCCTCATTCTTTGAATTAGTTGCAGGAACCAGATCTGATACTACATTTTTGTTAAAGTGCTAACCGACTACTGCTTACTTGAAGGCAACTCGTGACATAGGTATCCACAGGCTTAATGACTGCTTTTTCTCAAAATCTGCTTGTTCCCGCACCCCACCCCCCCCCCAAAAAAAAAAAAAAAAAAAAAAAAAAAAAAAAAAAAAAAAAACCACACCCAAATCCTCTTTTGGAAGTGAAACTGGATAGACAAGATTTCATTGCACTGAAAAGACAATCTGCATTTTTCTAGCAGGTGTACAATGGAAATCAGTGGGATTACATCAGTGTAATTAGCATTCCTGCAAGCCAGCCTGACAATGAGAATGCTCACTCGCCAGGAGAAGAGTAGTGCTTTTCAAGTGGCAAATCTCATTTTGCTGCCTAGAGACATTCTTTCTGTCTTTGTGGTTTGGTGGGTTGTGGTTTGTTACTTTTTTTCCCCTCCCCATAAGAAAGCAACTGTTCCTAGGAATGACAATATTACTTGTTACAAGATGTATTCATTGAAATTGTTTAAAAATTACTACTACTAGCGGCACTAATATGAATTCTACATTACAATGGAATACATGCTCTTCAGAAAGAAGTAAAAAGATGAGAATATCCTGCAATATACTGCTAAACTGATACGCTAAATATGAGCTATACCCACAGTACTGGACACAAACTGCAAGCAAACGACTGTTATTTAACTCTGACTACACAGGAACAGCAGTTGTTACGGTCTCTAAGCTGTTCCCATCTTCTTCTATAACACATCCAACTTTTTAATAACTGCAAATTCAGATATCGGCATTTAGACTTTGTTCCTGGAAGCCATTTGATGTAGGTATAACCTTATATTCATGTAGAGCACCTTTAAGGATCAGGGCTTAAAGTCCTGTTTATTTAAAAATACAGAATTAATTTCAAGGTCATGGACTTTTATTAGGGTGGAAAAAATTCAGAAACTTATCGTGCTATATGTGCAGTAAGAGAAGCCTTTCATTACTACAGCAGTATACTAAAGTGAGATGCATTTGTGACTCCATGGTGTATTTTAAACATAAATCTTTACATGACCTTTTTTAATTTTCTTCATAGACCCTTATTTTTCCTTATCAACATCTCATTCACCATAAATAGGACATTATTCCAAAGTGTTTGAATTAAGAAATAGCTAACCAAACAAAGCAAATGTAAGGGATGCAATCCATATGACCCAGCTTCAGGCACCTAGAAGTTACGTATCTGCCCTGAATAGCTGTTTAGGCTCTTCCTGTCATCTCTGGAAAGAAACTGGCAACTCAAAACCATGTTTTCCATTATTCCAACGTCTATTAGGGAAGTGTTTAAGACAAATGTGGTCATCTTTTCTGTGTCTACTGACCAAGGGACAGACCTAGAGCACTTGTCTTCAACTTAAGTGCCTAGGTTTAAGAGGCTAAAATTAAGTGAAACTAAGCTGGTGAGTTTTAAAAACACTGAAAAGCGGTTACTTTAACAATACATGATGATATATTTTTCTGCAAAACTAGATTTACTAGACAGTTATCATACTTGGGCTTTACGGAAAAAGGTCTTTTAAAAACAGATGCCAAGGAAGAGATGAGCATAACAGCAAATAACTTTCCAGACTTTGATTATTCTGTTGAAAAACATGATCATAAAAAGGCTGATGTGGCTTTGGAATTGGAATTAGCAAGTGATTCAAGTCAAAACACCCACTGAAAACCTCAGAAAGCTGTTTGCCCTAGAAATACCAAGTGACTCCTCATTCTGTTTATATTACATCTAATGCCAGTGGTGGTGAATCCCATGGGTCAATACGGGGGCCAAGAGTTTCAGCACCTTCATTAGTGACCCAGACACTGGGACAGAGTACACCTTCAGCAAGTTGGCAGATGACACAAAACTGGGAGGAGAGGTTGATACATCAAATGGGTATTGCTGCCATCCAGAGGGACCTCAGCAGGCTGAAGAAATGGACTAAACAGGAGCCTTGTGAAGTTCAACAAGGGGAAGTGCAAAGTCCTACCTCTGCTCCTGGGGAGGAACAGCCCCATGCACAAGTACACCTTGGCAGGCTGGGAAGGTGGAAAGTAGCTTGGCAGAAAAGGACCTGGGGGTCCTGTTGGACAAGCTGACCATGAGACAGCATGGCAAAGAAGGCCTCTTGGGCTGCATCAGACAGAGAACTGCCAACAGGTCAAGGCAGGTGGTCCTTCCTCTCTACTCAGCACTGAGGAGACACATCTGGGGTGTTATGTCCAGTGCTGAGCTCTCCACTATTAAAAAGAAGTGGACTTACTGGAATTAGCTCGGTGCAGGGCCGTGATGGCTAACGGACTGGAGCATATCTACAAGGAGATGCTGGGAGAGCTGGGACTGCTCAGCCGGCAGACAAGAAGGCTCAGGGGGATCTTATCAATGTGTATAAATGTCTGATGGGAAGGAATGAATACAAAGGAGCCAGACTCTCCTCAGTGGTGCCCACTGGCAGGACAAGAGGCAACAGGAACAAATTAAACCACAGGAAATTCCACCTGAACATGTGATTTTTTAATATTTTTTTTCCTTTTTTCCCTGTGAGAATGGACAAAGACTGGAACAGGTTGTCCAGGGAGGTTGTGGAGCCCTGTCTGTGGGGATACTACAAACCTGAGTGGACATAGTCCTGGGTACCTGGCTCTAGGTGGCCCTGCTTGAGCAGGGGGGCTGGACTAGAGGACCTCCAGAGGACCCTGCCAACCTCAACCTTGTTGTGATGTTCTCATTCCAGATAGTTATAACTCCAGGTTCTTTGCAGATCAATGCTCACAGACTGGTAAATCCTGTTGTCAAACCAGCACAGAGGAGCCTTTTCTGAGTAGGAATAATCTGATATTCATCTATTAACTTTGGAGTGTTATTCATTTACAATGGGTAAATTGTAAAAAAAAGTACTTTTCCCTGAAGTACTTTACTTGATTCATTATTATGCAGTGCTACAAGAAATAATAATTAAGAATTAACAATTAAGAATTAATAATAGCAATAACAATAACAATAAATATTTTGTTGGTTAGCACCTTTTTCTTCTTGGGAGCTATTCATAAGCAGAACACTTTCTACAAATGTGTCTGCAGTCCAGATTTTTTTGATAAAGTTAAGGATGAATATATTTCTCCCAGTCAGTCACAGTCTGTTACAATGATGCTGACATACAAAAATTCTGTATGTTTTCCTGTACCAAATCAAAGTTTTGACATTAGTTGCATGGATAATCAGTATATTTTTAAAAGCAGAATTTCTGGTTTTAGAAATTACATCTTCATTTCCAGGAGAAGGTAGATTCCCAAGAAGACTTTTCTTTTTCTGGAAGATGCTGTCTTTGCATATATATGCAGATCAGATGCATAAATGCACCCTATGACAGATTGAAGAGCTAGAATCTTAAGTTACTGGAAGTACTCTGCCTTTGTACATTCAGTTTACTTCAGTCGTACTTGCAAAGAGCAAACATATTGTGTGGAGGTATTGCGAAGGATGGTTATGTATCCCACTCATCTGATTAATTGTCTCATGGCTTGGCTTCAGTAGTCCAAGAACACTGATTACAGCATACCGGTACAGCTACAGATTATACAGACACAGTAAGTACGTTCCTACATACACATTATTTTAATGTATTGGTCTCCTTTCTTTTTTTTTTTTTTTTTTTTCTTTTGTCAAGCACATTCTTACTGCCATCTCATCTGCTCTCCAGTTCAAGACAGGGTTTTTTCCCCCCCACTAGCAGCTATTGCTTCTTATGTCACCTCTTAAAACATCACTTTTAAATACAGGCAGAGCCTAAGCCCTCTACAGTCCCTCCCACACAGAGGCAGATTTTCACTTGGAATGAATTCTAAGTTGTGTGAGAGCTGTGTATGGAACACTGACTTTTTGAATTTTAAAACTGCAGATCTCTAATACGAAGATTAAAATCACCGTTGCCCAAAAGAGATGGTGTACTACCGCAGCCACATTAGCTATACATCTGGTTTTGCTAGTCAGACATTTACCCACAGCTAGAAATCTCCAGCTTCAGTGCAGCAGTGCTTTGGACTTGAGCTACTCAGCCTCTCGTTGCATGGACTGGAGCTGAAGATTGCTGGTGAGCGTTAACATAGTGGGGGGACAGCTGTAGGTCACAAGCTCAGCTTCCCACATTTTAGCTGCTCACCATTCTGATCATTCTGCAGCTAATCACATGGTTTCCTTACTCCGTGTAGCTCAAGTGTTTTTCCCAAATCCAGTGTTCTGATCTGAATGATACTGAGTAACTCGGTTGTAGGAACTCATGTTAATTGTTGTTCTGAAGACCATGGGCAAGACCCAATCAATGCTTTTGTTCTCATTGAAGGAACTTAATCAGCCCTTCCACTGAGACAAGGTAACAGATCATGCATTCCTCTTTCTAGTCTCTTGCAATGCAAAATGAAACCACAAAATTGAATTTACAAACCCCCATTTTATTTTGTGCTTCAGTAGACGCCAAGAACACGCAATGTCAGTGATTATTTCAGATAGTTTTAATCTACTAGACAAAAAATGAAACATGCAGGTCTTATAACTTGGAGGTCACTCCTAACTACACAAAGGAATAACACTTTTTTGCAGAGGCCTGGTAAGTTTATAGAGCCATTCAACTCTGAAATCTGATTAACAGAAGGCATTTATCTCCATAAGTTTGCTTCGCAGATTTAAAACAAAACATAAATGGATTTTCTCGACCTGTTAACATTTTAATTATTATTATTACTCTGATTTCTGAAGTGTGATTCCAAACATGTTAGTAGCCAGTGTGGTATTGCAGCGTTGAGGTGAAGAATATGATTAATCTTGTTTCATGCCTCACGTAAAATACTGTATGTCAAAGGCAACATCTTTACCAATTTGCGTCGGTGGCAGCTAATAAGCGCACAGACACTTTCAGACAAGCAAACTTTTCAAATGATGCTGTGTTAAGTAAGATTCAAGCCTCTAGGAGGTGACATGAAAATGAAGTGATTAGTTATGTTCCGTGCAACAGAAGACAGCTTTTCAGACAGTAATGGGAAGGATTGCTACCTATTTGCTGATATGTCCAAAGAGATTAAATGCTTTTTATGCTGATGTAGCATCTCAGCCCACAGCAGCACATTATTCTGCTATCATACTGGACAACACAGTTCATGTGTGTAAGCAATGGCTATCAGAACTAATCAAATATAAAGAAATTGGATATTACGTTCTACTTCTCAACAGTGCCATTACTGCTAAGTGACTATTACACGCTTCCATTACCAAATCCTCTCTTCATACTTTTATAGTAAGGTTGTAAAATTCACTTTTGGCCTTCACTTGCTCTACAAGCTCCACGCTGAGGACACAGGTTGAAAATAGACAAATCTTAGGTAGCCTGAGGATTTAAAAAATGGAAACTACAGGATTTTGGAGTTTCCTGGCACCTATTAATGACTTGCTTTTTCCAGCGGTAATGTGATTTCATGACGTAGTGTTTTTAGGAATTGTGCTTAGATGAAAAGGGTAGATTTAGGGGACTACAGAGCTGCACCGATAGACCAGTGCTTCATTCCCACCTACAAAACACAGTTTTAGGATGCACTGTGGGAACCACAGGCCGGTGAGTCGACTTAGACATCTTGTAGGCTGCTAAGTCTGTAATTAAGATCACTAAGCACCTGGACAAAGACAATCTGTTAGAAAACAGCCAACATGGCTTCTGTAAATGGCAGTGCTGCCTCACCTGACCAAGTTTAATGGGAATAATGTGCATAGGGATAAAGGAAATACAGCGGAAACAGCACGCTTGGGTTTTCAGAAAGCATTTGATAAGGTTCCACATGAAAGGCTCTTGCCAGGGAGTGCTGAAAAGGCCCTGCCACAGCTATAAGTCTAACTAAAGGACAAGAAGTAGCTTTTCAAGATGAAATGTCAGCAGTGGTATCCCCTGAGGATCATTGCTGGAGTAAGTTTTACTCATCAGTGGCCTGGAGGAAAGTATGAATGGGGAAATTGTCCACTTTGAAGCTACTAAGCTCTCTTGATCAAATGACACTCTGATGATGAGCAGCTCCAGAAGGACAATGAAAATTGAATGAGTGGTCGAAAGGGTGACAGATTAACCTCAATGTACACAAATGGAAAATACTGCAGCTATGAAAAAAACCCCTAAAATATGCCTGTACAATATTGAACATGGAAATGGCCATTAGGACTGCAGAGATCTCACAGTCATCATCATCAGTTCTCTGAAGTTCTTGGCTCAAAATGCAGTGGCAGCCAAAAAAGCTGGTAAAAAGTCAGGCACTGAGAGCAAGACACAGAGTATTATTTCACATGTATATGAAACCCTGGTGTGACCACATACCATGTGCAGTTCAGGTCTCTGCCTTCCAAGAAGGTGCAGACCTAAAGAAATCATAGGGGATGGCAGTTCAAATGATTAAAGGGAAAAAGCAGATATCGTAGGAAAAGGGAATAAAAACCTAGATTTTTTCAAGTTGGAGAGGAAAAGGCCAAGGAGGGATATGACTGAACTTTACATAGAGATAGATGAGACGAATGCAGTACTGTTCATCCCATCTACATTACTGAAAATAGGGAGCACTCACTGAAATTCACAAAAAATCAGCTTAACACATATAGAAGAATGTATTTTGCACAGTGGGTAGTGGTCTTCTGGAGCCTTCTAGAGGCAGATAAAGGATCAACAGGTTCAAAAAAAATAACCCACGCAAATTCAGGAATAGGTCCACAGATGAAACTGAAGAGGCTGACCAGAGGTGTGCCCTCTGATATTCCTACAGGAACTGTAGACATGGAGGAGATAGGAGGGGAAGAAATGGTAGAAACTGCCCCAGCCTACATTCTCTCCTAAAACAATGTTTCTCATTGCCACAGTCACAGACTTGGTAAGCCAGCTGGGCTGTTGAACTCTCTGACCCAGCACAATGTTTTTTCATGTTCTTAAGAAATTACCAATAAAATGGTACTGAAATTTAGCTAAGAATACATTATGTTATTCATGTAAATAGTCTAAAAACAATTCCCAAGAAAAAACACTGCATACATAATGAATAAGTATAGCAGTTTAATTAAGAATAGAAAGTAGACTTTAAAAAGCCACTATTTCAAAAGGCATCCCTTTTAATACTGTTTATAGGCTATTTACTCAGTATTCTGTAAGAAGCCTTATTATCCAATAATTTAATATTATATAGGAAAAGAGTTTGTTAGGAGATTACCTAGAAGAGATTTGTATTTCTAAGATGACAAACTAAGAAATAATATCCCCTTTCCTGGAATGCCTCCAAGATAAACGTGGTCAATGAAGCCACTAGATATCTGTGACTTTTCCATTCCAGCTGTTTATAGAAGAGATGGAAGGTATTAGAGAACGTCATCCAGTTACCAAAATCCAAATCTTTTCACATTTTCCTTTCAAAAATAAAGCAAAAAATAAATGTTTGACTTCATTGTGAATAAAATCTTCTCATCTTATTTACAAAATGCCTAGACATCTGAAAAGTTACAGAATGACTCAGTAACTTTCAGGGATAACTACGTAAAGAGAACTATTCACAAAATGTTATAAGAACAGGCAAATGGGAAGTTACCTGTCAGTAACAGAGAAATGAGCACAACTCTGTTTACAAATTCATCTTGAAGTGTTAGACTGATGGCTGAGTAACAGCCAGGAGACCCTGCTGTGCTGACAATGTCTGTATTAAGCAACTCCAAATAAACGTGCACATAACAAAATTACATTGCAATCACCAAAGCCAAATTGTTTGATACTTTTGTTTCAATAAAGTAGCAATAGCAGTAAACTATGCTATTATTTATCCATAATGACTTATCACAAAACTCTAACACTATGTTATAAAAACTTAGAAATCTCAGTCTGAATTCCCAATAACCTTTTCATCCCATATCCTCAGTGCAAGTCAAAAAGCTCACATGACTCTGGAAACATCTTAATGCCTTTCTTGTCTAAGTGTCCCTATGTAAAATTTATTGTGACTTCAGATCCTTTTGCCTTAACATGGACCACAATATTGCAATGTTGGATGCTGGTCTGCTAATTTAACTGCAGTAGGATTGACAGAACAGGGGAACTCGTTTCTCAGCTTCTCTTGTGCAAGAGGACCTAATCTGAGCAAAACTAACAAGGAGGAATATGTGCACTTAACTACCGTATCTCTTCAGCAGGTGTGTATTTGCATCTAACAACATGAATAAGAATCAACTGCAGTTTGGAAAATGCAGCAGCTTGAGTTGAAGCTTTATATGTCTTTCAGGAGTTGTAAAGTTTAAATGAACAAGACTACCATCTACTTATAAGAAAATGAAATACCTTCCGTATCTGACCAAACTTGAGATTGTGTTATTCATATCGCAGCTCCTGGTGTTGTGAGAATTACGGGTCGCGACTCTCACACAATCGTTTGAAGGTGCTCCACCATGCATAAAAGATGCCAGTGGGGCTGAATCTGATTTTCCTCAGGCCCCTTCTCCAGTCGCAGAACAGTGCAGTCACTTCTCTGCTTCCCCAAGAGGAAACACTCATCTGCTTTACGTCCCTTACACATGGACGCTGCAGACTGCTGCATTTTTTGCTGTTCACAAAAATTACACGTCTCCTCAACTTTTAATACTGGTTAACTTGGCCAGCTCCCTACACAGTAAGCTGTCTTGGTGAATTTCTTGGGGTCTGCTTCTCCTTGTACTTTGCAGACAGCAAATCTCATTAGGTTAGATGATGGCTTTCCATATTGAACCAAACACCACTTTTAAAGTATATTAAAGTGTCTGAAAAGAGGACTCTCCATCACTAAATACTAATAATGAACAGCATCAAAAAACTAGTGTTTCAATTTTTAAATCTATTTGCAATTAATGCTACAGAGATTTAACTTCTTAGGTGAAGGGAAAAACATACTACACTTCATTAATAAACCATATTAATAAACCATATTTTCTTTCTAGCAGTTTTATTTGTATGTCTAAGACTAAATCAGAGCTTTTAAAGGACATCATGTAACTTGTGCCCCATTAACTTCAGAAGAGATGAGAATAGGCTGAACAGATTCCATCATGCGATTTGGGAAAGGAATTTAATTCCTGAGTATTTTCCACCTGACACTTTTTATCGAGGAAAAAACTTCCTATGTCTAAAAATGAACAAAACTCAATACTGACTCAAATTTGCACCTGATGGAAAAGTTAATGGTATTATGAAAAAAATTTTGGAAGGACAAGGAGGTAAGAAAAAGAAGAGGAAGATGTTTCAGTAATCACAGCAAAATCCATATTCCACTTCCTGTATAGATGTTTTACTGCTATGCAGAAGAGAAAGGACACATTTTAGAAACACTGAAGAAAAAGAAAGAAACCTATCTGCATACAGTGGATGTAAGCATTCAAATTTGCTTTCAAAGTTAAAAGAATACTGGGGAATATTTTTCTTAGCAATATTTGCTTTTATTTAACTTTGATGTAATGAATTACAACACAGTTAATTTTTATGCTACCCCTGGGATGAAATTTCAAAACATGGATGGGTAAAAGTGAACTGCACAAAAACAGAAGCAGTAATTATAAAATTAGGTTTCAGCAACAGCAGCATAAATGGGAATTTATATTATTATTAGAAGAATAGGTGCAATATTACATACTACACACTGAAACTGATCTTTGCTGAAGGCATACAATGTCACCATCAACTGTACAGACCTGCCAGCACAGGAAAATCATATTTATGGCTGAGCATTATCAACCAGATTTTTCTGGATCAGTAAGGGATGTAAATCTGTCCATCAGTTTTACAGGGTAAAAGTTCTGTGTGATACCTTTCTGTAAACAAACTTTCTAAGTAACTGCACCAAAACAAGAGCTGGCAGAATGACATTTTGCATTAATACTAGAAAACAATCACAGATGCAAAGAAAAAGGGTTTAAATTGAGTGTTTTTTCTAGGCAAAGTACTTGCAAATTTTTCAAGTCTTAACCCTACTCCATTTCAAAAACTCACTTGCACCCTTCTTGAGTCCAAATTTATGTACACCATGACAGAAACAAAGCCTTTCTCTCTCAGTATTGTGTTGTTGGGTAATTTTTCATATCTGCTCATGTCCTCACTTGTTTTTTGAAGCAGTGACACCCCTGAGTAAATAAGACTGGCCTCTGATCTCACAGGCAATGAACGACTGCCATTCCCAGGCGGAACCCTGAGGAGGCTTAGGAATCAGACCAAGTTGTGATGAACGACATGCTGCTCTTCCTTCCAACACAAGCAACAGGGCACTGGAGATATTCTGGATTTCTTCTAAGCCCTTGGATCACCTAATGGCATGCAACAAATGAGCATGGTGGTCGTCAGGGACCAAAATAGATGTAACCTACCAGCACTGCTCATTCCCCTCCTATGTAGCTCACACATGGCTGCACCAATGCCTGGAACAGGAGCTTTGCTGGACTCTCCTTCTGTCCAAAGCAGCAGGAGCTGTGAATCCTGTCTCAGTGGGAAGCTGATCACTGAACATATTACATTTCCTCCTCCTTATGAAAGCTGCCAGTGGGAGCTTTGCTGAACCTGGAGATTTTAGTTCTTTTAGGGCTCCTGTAACCGTGTTTTGTTCCATTTTCTCTTTAGTTCGCATGGCTTTTCATCTTTCACAGCTTGGCCTGAATTCCAAGTGCAAATGAATCTCCAAAATGTGAATCTTCTTTCAAGCTTTCAACTCCTACAAGGTTTATGCCGTATTCACCTGTACTTCTACCCTGCAATCAGTTTGTGAACCATTGCAAACCTCAAGGCAGTTCCATTACGAGGAGTTTGCATGGCTCTAAGGGTGATTTCCCTATCATTGTTCATTCCTGTGTCTACCAAAGGGTAGCGGCCGACTAGACCAGGCTGACTCAGGTGGCAAACCACCCTCCATGATTCATCTACTTTGAAATAAGCTCCCTTTGTCTTATAAATACTAAGCCTTGGAATAAGGCGTTTTCCAATTGGACTAGTACCTGAAACAGAACAAATGATCCTGTGACTTGGGAACTTGGTTGAGCCTATTGCAGCAGTGAATTGTTCTTTTCATGTACTTATAACAATTATGCTTTTATTGAAGCTGTTTTTCCATACCTTTAAGGGGTTTTTTTTGGTCACACTAACTGGTGATTTGTTTTCAGCTTGCTTCTACTGGCTACAGCCAGGCTTTTATTTCTTTTATGGTACCAATTCCTTACCTGCAAATTATTTTTCATTCTGTGAGGACATAAAAAGAGAATGTGCATTATTGACCAGACCAGGAACTTAAGAGCTATAGAGGCTACTTTGAGAATAATGGTGTGCTGTAATTTTTCTTTTAAACCTTAGAAATGCTGAAATATGCATTGTCATAGGCTTCGCCATGCATAAAAATGCACACAAAAGTTCTTCCAGCATAGGAACAGTGCATTATATTTATGAGTATTTTTTCTCCTCTACTTTTTGTGAATATCTATGATTCTATGTCACTGAAAAGGTAGGGTTGTATTGCTCCCTGAGCAGGAATAACAGAGGTGGAAGACAGGAGAACTAATTCCTGAGCCAAACACAACATTTCTGCCTCTTTACTGAGGGTAATTGAGGGGTACCATGAGTCAAAAATGATACAATGCCTGCGGAAAGCAGATTAGTAGGTTTAGGTAAGGAAACATGGCAAAAAAATCACCACAACCAGGTGGTTCAAGCTAAAATGACATGTCACAAAGTGAGGTTGTAGATGCCTGAATATAGGGTTGAGTTCATTTTGTAGTTATTGACACAACCCACAAGGTACTATTATTGCACTAGATGACTTTTGTACTAAGGACATGATTAAATGTGTAAAATATGCCTGTTGGGTCCTAAGGGCTTGTCTGAATATTTTAGAATGGGTTTCTGTCAGGTGTCTGAGTAAAGATTGTATCCTCTACTGCCTAATCAAAGTAAGATATTGAGAAACAAATTTTCAAAGGGTTACGCTGATGTACAGTACAATTGCAGCATGGTGAAAACATACCCAGAGGCATTGGGCTAAGGACTTTGTTCCAACATCAAACACTGAGAGATCAGTCTCATTTTCCTATTGTGTTGAAAGGAAGAACTACAATTGTCATCTGTTGAGCCTAATTTTGCACACCTTTGCATCTTACACAGGATGCCTGGACAAAGAAGGTCTGCAGTGGAAGGGCCAGAGTCTGCTTTTGATTGAAGATTCAATATTAGAAATGTTAGGGTTTGCTTAATATTTCTTGCTAGGTCATTGAAATGCCTGGAAGAACATTCCAATGTTAACAATGTGTTCTGTCATTTCTGTAACATTTTCTGCTTCTTTGCACTTTCATACCAATACACTACACAGAAATGCTAGCCAGACAATATTCCCAGAATGGTGTAGTCTCAGCAAACCTCGTTAGTTTCAGCAAGAGATTCAAGATGGGTTTTGTCCAATGTGAATATAGAAATTGCATTCTATCCATGATTAACTGAAATAGTTAAAAATGTATATAAAGCATCATCAGCCTTACTACTGACAAAAGTTTTAGCCTGTTTTTCAGCATTTACTTAACCTCGGGTTTTATTCTTATAGCATCCTAAAAAAGGTCATATTTACCTAGGCTGAGTTTAAGTCACGGATTTAAGTCACACCTAACATGTTAAAGTTCCCTCTTGCACTTTCAAAATGTACTGCTAATGTTTCTGTTCTAAGATATTTCTCTAATGCGGGGAGCTCATAAATCAAGTATTACTATTAAATTTATATTAAATAGATACATTTCTTTTAGGCACAATTTTTTTTTCAATTCTTCCTTTTGTCTGAGGTTGACCACACATTATTCTTTGAACCAGCAAGGACATCATATGGATGATAAGATAACTACCCTGAGTACAATAAAAAAAGTGAGCTGATTTCTCTCAGGGTAATATTTGTGCATATATATAGATATATACGCCTACACACACACATATGTACCTATAAAATCTCCTTAAATTTTCCATGCAATTCCCGAACTTGTAAGCTAAATAATGACAAACAGGAATATATATATTTACTGAATTTTTATTTGTTGTATCTTTGGCAAATTAGCTGAGAATTCTAGCTTCTAGATTTTATGATCTTTGCAGAGAAACAAACCAAGAAAAACACAAAAGTTCAATTCTTCCACTTGCCTTAAACTTGAATTAAAGAACAGTTTCTAGTATCTTGGTTAAACTGTGGACTAATTAACATTTTTAACTGGTATTAGGTCCTCATTTCATGTCCAGGCTCTGCCCCCTGCCATTCCTTTCCAGCAGCCCAGTATTTGTGTGGCCATGAAGTTCACTGGACCAGGGAACTTACCTCCTTCATTAATTACCTTTTTTATTTCCTGGTTCAGTTTTTGCAAGGACAACAAGGCAAATGGGTAAACCAGCAGCTCTGAATGAGCAGCCGCAAAAGCAGCAAGATGGGCAAAGAGCTGAAGCAAGGCTCCTCCTGGCAGCAGCAGGGCTGGTTTGTGTTAGTTTTCAAGGAATTGTTACTTTACGGTATGATGCAATGGAAAACAGGAATATGGGCTGTTTGTCTCAATTCCCTAACAAAAACAGAGAGTGTCTTTGGAAATTTCTGGAAATTTAAGGCAATTACAAGATCTTACCTATTTAATAAATGGGAAAAACAGCAACAGGAAACCTGTCTGGTTTCAGTTTAAGGTCTGTCTACTCTGATCCACAGGTCATCTAGAAATCTCTCAGGTTTAGCATGTGCCTGAACAGGATTCCAGTACATACTGGGAAGATGAATAAAAATGGGACAGAAACTCCAATATAAAAGAATAAATTATTTGTGTACTAATGAATGCACATATTCTTCTTTTGTGGGTGATTATAATGCCCATACTTAAATACCGCAATCTGTATTTCTAGAAACTACAATTATTTCTATAGTTCATTTTTCTCCCTAATGAAAGTTGAAAACCTGAATCAACTGATTAAACATGAAAGTTTGGTAGGTATCATCATAAATAATTGACAACTTGAACTATAGAGCAATTTCAAGAACACAAGAGAAAAATGGGTATGTTTGGCCAGTTTTGTTTTACAGAAATTCGCTGCGTTTAATACAACACCAGTATTTCAGATCATAAAACTGTCAGATATTGAAAACAACCAAAAATCTGCTTAAAACCAAACTTCATGTCAGATTATTCATAGAATTAGTCAAACTGGTATTTCAGGCTGTAGAAAATTTAGATTCTCCTAAACCTCATTTGAAGAGAATCTAATAGTAATCACTAATTTAGGGAACTCAAGTTCATGTTGGCTCCTGTCAAACAAAGTGACTCACAGTGGCTTACTACATGCTTTAAGCCACAACATAAAAAAATCTTATGCATTTAAACCTAGGTTCCCCAGCAGGTAATCTGAAGATGAGGAATGGCTGTAATGGGATCATGTTTACCATTCAACAATAGTCCAGTGCTTAACAGCTTAATTTTAATAGGGCATTCTCATGAGCTGAATTCACCAGAAACCCTGTTACCAGGTTTATTAATTTAAGAAAATGGTTAAGTTCTGATTCCTATCTATATTTTGAAAACACAGACTTACTGGATGACAGATTTTAGCCAGACATAATGATTCCCATGAAAACATAGCTTTTAACTGTTTCATAAATTGTTTTATTTTGCCTGTGCGCTTTGTATGTCCTCATCCTGTGGTGTTTGTTTTGCACGGGGGTTTTTTGAACCTAAGTGTGGAAGCTTTCTGATTCCCGAGTCCTGAGCCAGGGCTTATGAGAGCTGGAGCGAGGGAAGGTAGAAACTCACTGAAGACTTGAGCATCAAGCAGAGGATCTCAAACGACAAGCACCCGAAGCAAAAAAGTCCTGGCAAGTGAGGATACTGCCTTGAAAACACTTGTAAGTGAAAATAAAAGAAGAAGATATAGCCTCTTGAAAAAATACTGTGAAACTCTTTATTTCTCCTACACTGCAGGTCATGCAAGCTGCAGGTATCCCGTATTCCTGGGGAAAATTTTGAAAGAAATGAAAGTCTAAAATCACAGTGCACCAGAATGACACCACCTAGTTTGGAAGTATCAGGTTGCATGTAAGCAGAAGCCTTGAAAGTCTCTTTATGGCTACATCTGTCAGATCTTTAGATAATTTCAAAGTAAAAATGACACTGAAAGAAGGGGCGTTTTCATTTAAATAAAATAACGCCACTTTGATTTCCACAGAGAGGAAGGCAGAAGACAACCAAGTGCAGGATAAACACATTAGTGTACTAAAATGTAAAGCACAGGAACCAAATGAAAATAATGTGAAGGTACACTGCCTAGCAGGATTTCTGACATGCTAGACAAGCTAAATTGGTGCACTTGCTCCGAATGCAGTCCTCCTACATATGGGCATGTTGAATACACACAGAAAAGGAGGGGAAGGGCCACAGCATATATAAAAAATATTTACAGTGACTAATCTGATCTATATCTTTAAAAATAAAGCATGAGAAAATTTGCCATATGCTTTAATGGCAGCAACTGCTGGCAACTGGCAAAACACAGCTCCAAAATGCGTGATGGTGAAATTGTAATGTGTCCACTGTATGGTACCATCTGCTAGATGGAAAAAAAAAAAAAAGTGATCAAAAATTACCTGTGGAACTCCTCACAAATTACTGCAATCCACAACCCATGTTGCTCATGGGAGATTTAACAATGCAGATTCATACTGAATAATGCAAACAGTCTGATACTGATGGAAGTGGCTCCCTGTGGCCTGCAAGAGTTTTGTCATCCAGAAAGCAAAAACTTCAACCCCCAGAGAATCTGCCTTGGAAGCAGCACTTATTTATAGACAATCCAAGACTAAGGAAAAATGTAATGGAGGTAATCACAACTGATAGCTTGAATTCAGCACAAAAGCTAGCAATAGGTTTGGAGCGTGCAAGAACAGGAGATGCATCAAGGAAATGCTGATGCCTTAAGAAATCTGGAAAATATTATGGAATTAATATAGTATAGCTTTGGCTTTCAGAGCATAGGAAAGGTGCTCCCTTTCCATTCTGTGTTTACTAAACATCCGTAGGCAAATTTTCTAATTATCAGATCCTCGGTGAAATGTCTCAACAGGTTGATAAGCTTACTCCAGAACAATTGAATGTGCTTTGAAGCTGCCAGTGCTCTTGCACTCCCCATTACTTTGACTTCACCTCATCCTGTGCTTTCCAGCAATGAGAAGCAGCTGGTGTAAGCATCATTTATGCCTAAAGACAGTAGTAGCTAACAAGAAAGAAAGGAGACCGAATTTAAGCCTCTCCAGAAAAAAAAATGAGAGGTCAGGCCAATGCTTCAAAATTGCAAGGTTACATTAAAAAAAGCAGAAGACGACCCCAGAGGAGCAGAAGCACTGTTGGGGTGTGAAACACATCAGCTGGCCAGGAGGTCAGCTCCATGTCTTCTGAGAACTTTACTTCACAGCTGAGCCCTTAGAAAGCAACTCCAAACCTCATCCATGTCAGAAGGAGACTCAGAAGATGGTCAATGTGTTCCAGATACGGTTCCAAGCTCATTAGGCATTTTACTACTTAGCTGCAGACAAGCCTTTCCCTCTCACTTCAGCTGCGCTAGGTACTAGCAGAGGCTCCGGGGACTAGACGAAAGGATTTTGAGTGGGTGTCCCACAAGGCTTGCAGGACCTGAGTGTAACACAACAGTTGTCTCACACCTGGAAAGTGCTAGAGATGAAATGGTAGGGAATTATTTAGGAGATTAACTAAGAGAAATTAATTACTGTGGAATTAAATGACAGAATTTTAAAAAGAGAGAAACCTTAGTGGGACCATCAGGAAAAACAGTCTGACATAAACTCCTTCAACCTGATGAGTAACACGACAAGTTATTATTACAAAGCATTGGTATTTGGGATATACCAAAGTAGACACACTATTAGAAAGTGATCCCGGAGAACAGGCTTGCATGATGGACTGCATGATGTATTTTTGCCTTTTTTAGTATCGATCTAGGAAAGTTCACATATTTTGTGACGTGGATTAGCAATCTCTGAGCTTTGTGAGGTAATACTGAGACAGCAATCAGTAATTTACATAATTAGGTAGCAGTATTTAATTACATGATTACTGTAAATATGTGTAAAACTAATGGTGTAGCTGGAATGTAATTACTACTTGTAATTACATAATTAGGTACGATGACATAACTAAATTTCTCATGAAATAAAAGATATTTACATGCCCAGCTGCAGGAACCAGCACAGTGCACAATTATATTGGCATAAAAAGGAAAAGTTACCATTTTAATGCTGGCTGTGCTAAAGCTAGCTGAAAAGTAGATGAATGCTCAAAGTTTGTGAACTGTGCCACAGTACTAGAAGAATGCATTGATTTTCCTGAACAGAGGTAGCTCAGTGATTACAGTCAGTGCAAACATTATTGCCATCCTTAATTATCTGTTATTTATTGATAACTCGTCATATGTTCAGCTGAATAACATGAGTATAAAGAGTGGTATAAGAGAAGTATTCAACTATCTACGTTGTGTGGCATTTTATAACTACTGATTTAAGTAATATATTACTTTTCTTTTACGTCTTGAAAGCACATCTGATTTCACACTCCTGCCATGATACTACCCCGCAGACACCAGGCTGGTGGTGCCCCCATATGTGGGTCCCTGCCCAGCTGAAGTACAGAACAGAAGCTTTTTACCACTGCGCTCCAGTGCTGCATTGCGGTGCCCTACCATTTAACCACACCATAGAATCACAGAATGGTTTGGGTTGGAAACAACCTCAAAGACCATCCAGCCCACCACCCTGCCCCAGGCAGGGACACACACTCCCCCCAGCCCAGGCTGCCCCCAGCCCCGTCCAGCCTGGCCTTGAGCCCTGCCAGGGATGGGGCACCCACAGCTGCTCCGGGCAGCCTGGGCCATCTCACCACCCTCACCGTACAGAATTCCTTCCCAATATCTAATCTAAACCCACCCTCTTCCAGTTTGAAACCGTTACCCCTCATCCTATCGCTACACTCTCGCCATCTCTCCTGTCAGCCCCATTAGGTGCTGGAAGGTCTCCTTGGAGCTGTCTCTTCTCCAGGCTGGACAACCCCAGCTCTCTCAGCCTGTACACATTTTGCAGCTGACAAATTAATAGTTACTGCAAAGCACATTTTAAAGCTCACTGTCCTTGATCTCTGCCCCAAAACAATTTGACTGTTGTATCATAGTTGTAAAATTAAAAAAGCTTTATCATAATTGTAAAAATTCTTCAACACTCAATGGAATTATCCTTTCAAATAACTTAGTGTTCTTCTCTATGGGCTAGATGATGGAGTCCTGGGTCACAGCTTTCAGCATTCTTCTACAGAAGCATCTCCAGAAAGATCGTCTGACTGGCTTACTGTTGCAAATCCCCAAAGTATGACCCAGGAAGACAGACTGTAGAAATGTATTTTGCAATTCGCTAATGCTTTACTGACATTAGCAGAATTCTTTCACTGTTTCAGTACACTGGAAATTTCTATTTTTTGTACACATATACTTTCTGTTATATGCTCTCCAAAACAGAACTATGCATATGCATATATATACAAACGCACACATAAAATCAAATCCAGTATAATATATAATGTATACAACTTCACACACAAAGTTCATTTTTACATTTAATTACCTATACAGCTATACAAATAAATATGAAAAAACAGGCGATGATCCAGAAAATCCAATACTAACTTCAAGTAATATCTCTGACCACCCCAATTCTAGCAAAACAGGAGACTAGTTTTATGTGGTCTATAATCTGAGCAATGTCCATGATGCGGCCAAAAAACCAGAACGGGTAAACTCTGAAGAGATGGAGGAGATTCCTGGTAGAACTCCACATGGTATTTCAATTGTGCCTTGTAAGGAAATATATGAAGTGATTCACCAGCAATTTTTACAGAAAATTTTAATAGATGTTCATTTTTTACAAATTCTTTCTGGTAGCCATACAGGCCTTAATGTTTCTCAAAGCAAATCTTAATGTTTGATTTCTCTTTAGAATTATAAACATGTTACGTATGTCTCAAAAATTAGGCACAAAAGAAGATGCCTCAAATCTCCTGCAGGTTGCATATATAAATCTGGGAATTCACTGAGGCTTCGTAAAAAAATTCCCAGCTAGTCATTTGTGGTTATTGGTCTATGTTGTTTTCTTCTCCATATTTCCCCATGCATCCATAATGTGAAAACAGAAAAATTAATCAGATTCTTCAGCTTTGTTATGGTGTCACTTATTTAGTATTCAATATGTAGCATTTTTTTAAAAATATTATTTTTCCTGCTACATATGGTAGCAGATCTTCGTTGAACTAGAAATTTCCTTTCTTGAATGTGGATGACTTTAGTATCTGAGGTATTTTAAATGTAGTATCTAACACTACAAATGCTAATACACAAATATTTTCCTTTTTTCCCTTAAATTACCAGGCCTGACATATCATGGCACTCTATTAGCTTTTTCCACCACACCACCCTATTAGCATCCTTTGCTCAACTAAAACACACTGGCTTCTTCTCTGCGGTATTTTCAATCCATGAGCCTCTAACACGTTATTGATGTTCAGTTAAGGTATATTGCATTTCGTACCATAGCAGTTTATTCTGTTTTTGTTATTTTGGTCTTCAAGATTCCCTAGTCTTTCTTACGTGAAGAACTCCTTTGTAGTAACAGCTTTAGGCATCTGACCTGTATAGTGCATTCATAGTTAATGTTATTGGTAAAATCATGTAAGATTTCTCCCATGACAGAACTTGGAGGAACTCCACTAATGATTTCTCTGTAAACAAGAGGTCCAACTTTTAGAGATCTGTCACAGAGAGTAACATATATTTTCACCCCACTTTTACACTTGTTGGTATCTGCTAATTACTGTTGAGGACAGGATACTTGGTGAGACAAACCCCTAGCCTGAATCAGTTTTTGTATTTTCTACTTTAGACTACTTACTACTCCTTGTTTGACTCTTAGATAATAACTTTGCATTTAGCAAATGTTTCCACCATAGCAGATGCTTTACTTGAATGCATGACAGGTTTGGTCTCTTAATTTTCCTCCATTTTGAAAAGAATAAGGTGGCTATTTTGAGCATTATGTATTTGTAGACTACAGAAATATTTCCATAGTATACTACGGTCTTTTCTGCAAAAGAAAATATTATTTTATTTTAAAAAGTGGATGTAAAACCATGGAATACTTACTTTGTTGGCAGTTTCTTCCCATAAATTCACCTGGACATTCACAAGAATAGTTGGCAACGAGATCTGTACAGATTCCACCATTCTTGCAGGGTTCAGCTTCACATTCATTTACATCTGCAGAAAGCACACGAGACAGCATCGGGATTAGCAAAGAGAAATTGTACAAGCAGTAGGCACTTGTTTTAAAGCACTAAACCACAACATAGTTACACAAATGACTTTAGAAGACATGCATTCTTTTGCCCAGCAAACGTACTCAATAAAAGATGTGATTCAGCAGGGCTTGTTTTAGGAAAAAAACAAAGCAATTTAATATAAATTTAGCTAGTTTCATACACCTACTGAAGTTTTTCTATGTCACAGCATACAACAGAATTTGAAATTTTGCTCAGTGATTTTCACTGTAACTTCCAGAGGACATCAGGGCCACAAGTCACAGTCTGGCCTTAAATAAACAAATTCAATTAGTTCTAACAGAGTACTCATTAGTGATCCTTGCAACTTCAAGTAATATAGCTACTTCTTTATCAACAGATGTCAGTTACAAATGCTTTTCAGTTCATCTTAATTCATTAAACATCTAATTGACAAGGTTGTTTAACCGTCTAAAAAATTTCCTTTCTGTGCATGAGTTAGCGGGCAAATTGAAATTAATAGCTTGATCTAGAAGCTTGCAAATTTTATTAAATTCAAAGGACAGAAAAGGTGGTTAATTTCATTTGAGTTTCCCTTTTCCAGTACACTGCCAAATGCTGCAAGAATACTATTGTCCAGTCTTTTTCAGGGTAGTAACCTTCACGTATAATACCAGATTCTTTTTCTCAAAAGCAATGTTGCATTTTTCAGTCATCATAAATAGGCAGATGAAGGATAACAATACCTCATAGTTAAAATTCTCTGTCTCTGCATTTATTTTTCTTTTGTATGGAGTAGAAACATATGGATTTTATATATCATTATCTCAAAGGGCTGCATCAATGCATGCTGTTAAATGTTTAAAAGACGGTAGCCCATGCTAGCTTTATTAAGAGTTGAAGTCCTGTTGCACTAGACACTGGAAAGAACAAACAGAAAAGCGCTCGGTTTTGCTTAAGTGCATATTCATTTTGGATACAGTTGCTGATAAAGTGCACAGGATAGCACAGAGATAAATTCAAATGAGAAGACTCTTAACAGAGATGAACCAGTTGCACACACTGGTGAGCAAAATGCCCTGCAAATTGAAGTAATACTCCTCACTGTTGTGTTGAATCTGCTTCTGTCCCCAAAATGCAAACCTGGTTTGTGGTGGCATATATAAAAGAGATGCTGCATAAATGTCTGAACCTGATACAATAAAGCTTGTGCAGAATAAGCAGAATTCAGCTCTGTCAAGAAAGTTCCTTGATTTCTGGTAGTTGAGTATGTAACTTTTGTACACTTAATTTGATTTTTCACATTAACTAGGAATCTATGTACAAAAATTCAGTGTTTTAATACACAGCTTTCCTACATCTAATTGACGTTGTGATGTCTCCAGGGAAGTCTGCACCTCCATTCTTTTTTCCAAATCTAAAAAGCCATGTAGCTTTTAAGTTCTGTCTCTAACGTATGTAAGGCAGGTTGAACACTGGCTGAATGGCTGGGCCCAAAGAGCGTTGATCAGTGGTGAGAAGTCTAACTGGAGGCCAGTAACTATCACTTCCAGAGCCAGTACTGGTCAGATGCTGTTCAGCATCTTCGTTGATGATCTGGATGATGGGGTAGAGGGCACCCTCACCAATTTTGCTGATGACACAAAACTGGGAGGAGAGGTTGATACATCAAATGGGTATTGCTGCCATCCAGAGGGACCACAGCAGGCTGAAGAAATGGACTAAACAGGAGCCTCATGAGGTTCAACAAGGGGAAGTGCAAAGTCCTACCTCTGTTCCTGGGGAGGAACAGCCCCATGCACAAGTACACCCTGGCAAGCTGAGCAGATGGAAGCAGCTTGGCTGCTTGCCCTGGTGGACAAGAAGTTGACCATAAGACAACAATGCACCCTCAGGGCAAAGAAGGCCAACAGTGCCCTGGGCTATATTAGGTGGAGGATTACCAGCAAGCTGAGGGATGTGATCCTTAGTGTCTACTCAGCACCGGGGGTGGCCACACGTAGAGTGCTGTATCCAGCTTTGGGCTCTCCAGTATGAGATGGACATGGGCATTCTGGAGAGAGTCCAACAAAGGGCCACTAAGATGATTAAGGGACTGAGGCACCTTGTCTATGAGGAAAGGCAGAGAGAACTGGCACTGTTTAGCTAAAAGAGCAGGAGGGTCAGGAGGAAATTCATCAATCTATATAAATACCTGAAGATAGAGCCAGGCTCTTTTCAGTCACGGTCAGTGACAGGACAAGGCAATGGGCACAAATGGAAACACAGGACATTCCGTCTCAGCATCAGAAAACACTTACTTACTGTGAGGATGACCGAGCAGTGGCCATACATTGCCCAGAGTGTTTTTGGAGTCTCCACCCTTGCAGATATCAAAAAAACCATTTGGACATAGTCCTGGGCAACCAGCTCTAGGTGGCCCTCCTTGAGCAGGAGGGAGTGGACCAGATGACCTCCAGAGCTCTCTTTTACCCTCAGACCCTTCTGTGAGTCTGTGATTACCTTCCTGCTGCTGTGAACAGAAATTCAGGGACAGACTTTCAGCTAAATGGGGAGGGCTAGTTTAAGTTCTTTGAACCAGGAAAAATTCAGATTTTTATACTAAAATGGATGATGGTTACTGATCTTTGAGCTTCTTTTCAATCCCTCATGTCTTACTATTTGTTGCCTATAAAGATACGATATATTGGACTAATACAAATTGACAGGGTTAACTGAATTTCTGTCTATCGAAGAGGAAGAAGAGGAGTAACAGCTTAGTGTGTGAGAAAAAACCTGCCAAGGGAAATGACCAGAGAGCAGACCTGCTCAATTCTAAATTCTTTATATGTATTTATAAAATTTAACAAGATTCTTCTGCTCCCTGTTTGGCTTTTAAAGTAAAGTCCATTAACCTTACATTTTCATCATGTTATTCATCATTTTAATGAAGGCTAACATATTTGTAGGAAAAAAGTATCAGAATCAGTGTGAGCTGAAAAACATTAAATGAACACACGAACTGCCTCTTACTTGGTGAAATAAAGGTAGTAATTTATCCTCTTAAAAGCCTTTCTGTGTAAAGATAATACCTTCTTAAGATATTTAAATTTTTCTAATCTGCCATTCCTATTGAAATATGTAGGAAAAAATGCAGAGCTTTCCAGCATATTTCATATTGTCTACGCAATTATGTAAAAAACAGATTGAACCTTAAGTACCAGATACTTTTAAAGCAATCCTCATATTCTATCCCTATGGAGCAATTAGCTATGATCAGTGCAGAAAGATGGACGGTTTTTATTATTATCTTTGTTACTTGGATCCTACAGTGATTTTGTTCCAGTAATTTGAGAACCTTTAGTCCTATCAGTTCAAACAAATATGTCATATTTGATGAATGAGGAAAGACTAGCTCATTGTAGCATCATGTTTGAAACCAGAACAGACGTTTAGTTGGAAAGATAATGAACTGAACTGTTTTAAAGAAAGAAGCATAAGTTCTACAGAATTATTTAATTTACTATTCATTATTTCATTTGATTGAATGTGCAGATGTAGAATATTTAATTAAAAGTGGTTCCTGCAAATTGTTGTCAGATTTTGTTCAACTTCGTAGATGCGCCAATTATGCCACTGAACTTTACACCAGCTGGTGTGTTTCTTCTGAAACAAATATATTCCCTTTTAAACTTTGTCATATTGTCAGGATTAGAAGTAAATTTGAAGAGAAATTTTAAAATACCAGAGTTTCTGGAGTAGTTGCTCCTAAAGACAATACAGGCTCCTAAAGGAAAGCTCTCTGTATGTTGTCAGATACGAATTCCTCACTGACTATGCAATCAACCTACCTATGCGAGAAGGATGTGCTTTTAATGTAAATTAACTAATACAAAGTAAAATCACTGTAGGTTGCTCACGATTTGTCAGGTAAGCTTAGGTTTTCTGCCAGGTCAGATTTTGAAGTGTAGTTCAGATCTTATGCATTGCAATAACTAAAACACAGACAGCTGGGTGCAACCACAGAATTCAGAGTTCCTCACACAGGGACCTAGTAAGACTGTTAAATACTGAGTGAAATGGGGTCCTGAAAAGGTTTAAGTGCCAGTACAGGAAAAGCCTGTGTTTCTAAATAGTGTCCAGGTTAGCTAAATGTAAAAGAGCAACTAGAAAAAAAACCACAAACCCCACAAACCCAACCCCCTTCAAGCCCAATCCCCCAAGATTTCTCCACTGAAGATGGATTCTGAAAATGATAGTGGTGCAGAAACGAGCAAACTCTGACCATTTTCTGAAAACAGATTTTCCTTGAATAATAGCTTGAAGGCTATGACAGTTGGTTAGGAAGTAAAGGTTACGCTAAGGTTTCTTTTTATGCTGAATATGATTAAATTTACATTTCCTACCTCCTATGATCAAACCATAACTACAAAGCTATTAAGCACACTTCTGTTTGAAGCACAGTAATTTGTTCAAAGAACAAAAAAATTGTTATATTACATAGTGAACTGGAGAATTCGTTATATTACATAGTGAACTGGAGAATCATCGTGAGGCAGAGTTCTGGGATTTTGTCCACCTTTCTGGATTATATATATATGTGTGTGTATGTGTGTGTGTGTATATATATAAATAAAAATTTATATTTTTATATATAAATCCTCTAAGTATTTAATAAACCATGAATAAAACCTAGAATTGTAGTTTCTAACATAATATAATTAAAAATACATAATTCTCATTCTGGACTTTACTGGTTAAAGTCACATGTGTTTTCCTGAAAAATTACCCCACATGAAATGGGTATATGAATCATGTAACTGTTATAAACAAAAATTTACAATTACTTCCAGTGATTGGAGTTCTTCAGCAAGCTACTTGGTGTAAACCTGACTTTTTGTGACAAAGGGACTGATAAGCTTAGTCACTTGTCTTTGCTGACGCAGCTTGCATTTTGGCTGCAAATGAACACCAGTGTCGTGTTCCTGTCCCCTGCACGCTTGTTCTTTACGCATCCCAAATTCCTGGTGCCTGCCACCTGAACCCTTGTTTCTCATCCAGGAATACCTTTCGCAGTAAAGACTTCCTGAAGTTCCCTCCTGCTGACAAGCACATTCTTTCCTTATCCATTGATTTTGCACTTATTTTGGCTTCCTGATCACACTTGGTCTGCTCATCTCAACTTTAAGTCATGTTCTTGATCTATCTTCCATCTTGATGGAACGGTTGGCCCATCACAGCTGCAGTATCTAGGTTCAAGCATCTCTATTGAAAGTCAGCTTGGTTCTTATTAGAAGCATTGATTAGACATAATCCAGTTATGCCCTACTAAAATAGAAAATATTTTTTTTCCATAATAAAGTCAATGTAATATATAGAAAATAGATGGGGACACATCAACTGGTTATAAACTCTGTATCATATCTGGTTTCTAGGAAGACTCACAGCTATACACTGAATAAAGATCAAGTCACAATTTGAGAACCATGACACCCTTCCCTGCACCCAATTACCCCATTACATTTTTTTTAAAAAAAGAAGACTGAAAAACTTAGAAGCTCCTCTACCAAGTTCTACTTTTTAAAGAAGTTGTTGATAACTAATAGCATGTTCAAATACCTCCACATTTGGAAACTGCTAAAGCACAAAGTGGAGAAACGTATAGTATGGAATAATTATCTTTTAGCTGGAGCCTAGTCTAGGCTTTTCTTGTAGTCGCTTGATGGTTCTCGAATAGATTTTTTAAAATGCATTCTCCATATTTTTTTCTTTATTGTATATTGATCCTGTAAGATTTAATTACATGGGTAAGTACGGTATTGGTAAAGACCAAACAACATGTATGATCTTGCTTGCAGAACTTTGTAATAGTCTGTTATTGTTTAGACACGGGCTTTCAGATGTTCAAACTCTTCATTATTACTTTCCTAACAAATACCATGAAAGTCATGCTATATACTCTTTTCTGTTATTAGCGATTTGTGCCAATTTGCTCAAGTACCGTATTTTTTTAATGAGACATTAAATGGTAAAGCTCCATTGAAAACAATAAATTTATATCAGTTTTATTTGGTAAAGAATCTGACTTAAGAGAATCAATAGAATTTAACATGGCTATCTTAACAGTGACCTACTTAGTTAAATGACAAAATTTGAAGGATAACAGCAATTCATGTATAGACTGGACACATCTCCATTAAAAATAGCAGACTTTTAGTAAAAATATTTACCAAAAAAACCCACCCCAAAATCCTCATGACAATGTTCTGTCTCATATTCCTGTGGTTCACTAAAACAATCTTAAATTGTAAAGGCCTCCTAAACGAAGACAACCTTATTTTTTTTCTAAAAAGCTAAATATATATAAAAAAATTGCATTTAAACAGAATGAATAAGAATTGCCAGAAAGTTTGCAAGCACCTTCAATTTTTAATTAAAAGATACAGAAGAGATAAGTAAGTACCATGGTAACAATTCATTTTATTATTGTTAATTACCGGTTTAAGAAAGTTTCTAGCCTGTTTCTGAAGAAGTTTTTGGCTGTGATTAATGTAAACAGAAAATAACTGTGACTTCAGCTATAACTGTTCCTTGATTTAACCAGGATTGCACAAAAACAAGGATTAATATACTACTGGTACAACCACATTGTGAAACCTGAGCATATTCCCATGAAATCTGGGAATTTAGTATGTATTATTAAATCTGAACTGGTTGTATTCAATGTATATTCAACAAAGGACAGACGTCTGTTAAAATTTAGTGGTTTGATTGCTTTTTCAGAGCTAGTTTCCTGACCACAGAAGGCTGTAAAAATGCTGTGCCAAATAACCTGCAGGAAACCTCAGCTATAATGTCATACTGCAGTGATTCACTCTTCAGACATCCTTATTATCTGCTCTTCAAAAAGAGCAGAAAACAGCTTTACACTTGAGATGAACATGTGAAAGTAAAAGCCTCTTGCTCCCCGCCCTCAGAGGCCAAACATTGTATTACCTCTACTATCATTATTTTTTATAAAGTTTTCCTTTTCCTGCAAGTATTTGGTACAACATATGTGGTAAATGTCCTCCAGAATAATCTGTCACAGAGCTGCCTATTAGAATTTTTCCTAAACTGTTTAGTATAAACATTTCAGGTAGTAGTATTCTATTAAGAGGAGAGTAAGTCAGGTAAAAGAGTTACTAAAGTTGTGTTCTGAACCCAAAAGCGGCATTCTAAATAAGCAAGCCAAGGTAATAAAAATAATTTCTAGACAGTAAGTCAGAACTTTTGGCTTGACTAGGCGTGAATTTTTGAGAAACACTGATTACCAGCAATACACATTAATGTCTAAACAGATAACAAAAACAATTTGGAGAAGAGTTCAGTTGCTCCTACCTAGAGCTCTGTCAGGAAATGCCTCTTAAGCATCCTTTCCAACATAACAGTCTTGCCTTTCAAAGCAATTTTATGTCCTCTTAGGCTTTAATTGATACTTTTTGATAAATAAATACTAATTGATACTTTTTAATTATGTCTCTAACAAGCCCTCTCTAAGAAAAACTAAAAGAAAGAAAGAGAAAAATAGAGGACTTTAAGCTACCTGTAAAAACTGATCTTTTCCCTAAGTTTGGAAAAAATCAAGTGTTATTTCCCATCCTAGTGCTTTCTGAAATAATTTTAGTCCAACTTGTTTCAAGAAAAATTGGAATACGTAGCTATGATTCTGTTTACTTTGACCTGTAAAGAAATCCAAGTTCTGAGAAACCGACAATCAAAGAATATCTTCAAGATTTTTTAAATGGCATTTTCTTAAATTTAAGGTGGTAAGTACAATCTTTAATTTTGATGAAGCAGCATTGTTTATTACGAGTAATTTCTTTCCCCACCAGTTCATTTATCATCTTTTCCACCTATAATTTACAGCTCTGTTCAAAGCAGTGCTGTTATAGTATCAGTGAATCAGTTGTAGCAACTACCTGTAAAATCACATTTTAAAATGGATTTATTATCTATAGCATTGTTCTAGCTTTTTTCATGTTCTATAATGGCATTTCCCCTATGCAACTGTCACTTAAACATAAATTTGCAAAGCCAATTTAAAGTTTACAAGTCATTTATGAATACATGTCTATACAATAGCAACTATAACCACAGTTTTCAGATTAACTGTAGAAGTATTAGAAAAATAGTAATAAAAATCAATATCAAGAAAAAGAGCCATTTAAATATTTTGCAGAATACGGTTCTTGTTTTGGCACTTTGAATTAAGGCTAGGGATAAAAAAAAAATATTAGCCAATTTACAAATTGCTAGGAACCCACAGGGACAACCTCTATGAACACTGCAAAGTTTATACATCACTCCAATATAGACATTTAGCATTTTATATGCTATGCACATTTTATAATGTGCAGGTTTTCCAGCAAGAGACCAAATATTAATTATTTCTGTATTTTTACGCTCCAAAACTTGTTTTCCCTCGTTTTCCTTCAAAACTATTGGAAACTATGTAAAAGAATGGTGAGATCAGAGAATTAATTTCATAAAAGTCTAATGGGAGCTTCTAAAGACACCATAAAAGGTGCCTGTTGACTTCAAGGGATTTTGAGCAGATTCTAAAAATAAGTTAGGGCCCTGCAGCAATCTTTGCTGCAGTAACCATACATCTTGTTGCATTCACAGCAATATTTGTGGCTTTATTTTCATACATGTTTGTGTATTTTGACAATACTTTTTTATCCATCTTTCTGTTTTGAAAACTGCCATAAAATAAATTATTAAACTATTGATCTAATCATATAATGAAAGTGGAATCTGCATAGGTTCTTACTGCCTGTCTTGCAAAATTTTTATCTTTTAGTCATAGCCACTTAAAACTTATTACAGTTTTCTCTGCGGAGTCACACTTCCAACACGGGACTACGTCCGTATTTCTTGATCTTGTATTTACCTGTTTAAATGCATATTTAACAGCTTTTCGTCTGAGGTAGATTAAATTTAATAGAATTTTTCAATAGCATTTCCAAGACCTTTCTTAACAGTTTTAAAAGAGTTGGTGCTTTAAAAGTTTTTATATAAATTGAAGCAGATTTTTCATTTTTAATTACTTTTAATGTATACTGGCATGAAAACCTTTGTCCCATTAAGAAACTTACCATTTAATTGTACACTGTTAAAGCATGTCTTCAGGGCAACAATTCCTATCATTTCCAATGAACCTTATTAAAATAATTGGCTATTTATGTAACAAGCATTTGACAAATCATTTTAACTGTAGTTGAGGAAAAAAAACTTTATTAAAAAGTGAATCAACTTGTGAATAATTTTTTATTACAAGCAATGCTCCAAAAATCTCAATTGCATGAGTAAACTTAAATTACCCAGCATTAGACTATAACCTCTAGCTGGATAATTTGTTAAAATAGCGTAGGTGGGCTCAAGGCAGGAAGTCCAATTATTTTCAGAGCAAGTTTGAACACAGAGCAGTAAATTAGCATATTTCCCTTCCATATCCCAAAATAATTGTATTCTTTCAAAATGCGGTTGTTTATGCATTTCAGAATAGAGTGAGCGCAGGGATATATCTTTTTCACATGAGTACAGTTATGGCATGTTTTTTGAAAAATGTTATTAGACCAACAAGTCCTGGAGGACATGATGATGGATGTTCTAAAATGACTAAAACAGATGGTTATATTTGTTCACATGTCTGTATTTGATATACACAGGGTGAAGTGTATTCCTTTATGGCCAATCTATATACATCTAATTTAAGCACTCATAATAAGTTGTCTGTGGGACTTCAGTGCACTTACGTTGCAAAAATGCATATAAATGTGCCGCGTAAAGGTAATTTCTACTCTTTGCTAATACCTTTCAAATTCATTCTCCTAGTTGCTTATAAATATATGCATATTTTACTGTTTATGAATCTTATTTTTAGATTTAATTACAGAAATAATCTAGCAGTGTAAACAGAAGAATGGGTTAGGTGTTTTGGCACAGTTCTGTAACCTTTTCCCCTGTAGTGGCTGCGGAGTACCACTTTTTATTACATTTAACACACATGGACACGTATTAGTTTAAGAGCACATTTATAAATTACCTAAGAGTTACAGATGATTAATAAATGAATGAACAGCTTAATACATGATTAACGAAATGTCTATTCCTCACCATTGCAAATCACTATGTTCATCATAACCATAGATATATCCTTAGTCCTATAAGGATTATACATTTCCTTATAGTATAGGTACACAAACATAAGAGCAAGAGGAAAGACCTGAGGAACTACAGGTCAGTCAGTGTCACCTCAGTCCCCAGGAAGGTGATGAAGAAAGCTGTGCTTCCCATTCCATGAAAGACAAGATGGTGATGCAAAGTCACCAGCATGCCTTTATGAGGGAGAAACAATGCTTGACCAGTCTGATAGCCCACCACAGTGAGGTGACTGGTCAGTGGATGGGGGTGAGCAGTGAATGCTGTTTACCTGAACCTCAGGAAGACTTTTAACACTGCCTCCCATCGCATCCTTTTAGGCAGGCTAACAGTGTGCAGGTTAGATAAGTGGACAGTGAGGTGGATTAAGAACTGGCCGAATGGCTGGGTCCAGAGGATGCTGATTAGCTAGGAAATGTCCAGTTGGAAGCAGAGCACTGGTGGTTCATCCCATGTGTCAACACAGGGGCCAACGCTTTAGCATCTTCATTAACAACCCAGACACTGGAACATCATTGCTAAGTTTTGTGATGAGAAAACTTTGAGGAGTGGGTTGTGCTGCCATCCAGGGGGACCTCAACAGGCTGGAGTAATGGGCTGAACAGACACCTCATGAAGTTCAACAAGGGGAAGTGCAAAGTCCTGCCTCTGTTCCTGGGTAGGAACAACCCTGTGCACCAGTACACACTAGGGGGCTGACCAGATGGAAAATAGCATGGCAGAAAGAGACCTGGGGGCGGACCAGAAGTTGACCATGCACCCTTATGGTGAAGAAGGGCAACAGCTTCCTGGGCTGCATTAGGCAGAGCATTGCCAGCAGGTCAGGGGAGGCAAGCCTTCCCATCTACTCAGCACTGGGAAGACACAGAATCACAGAATGGTTTGGTTGGAAGGGACCTTCACAGATCATCTAGATCCAGCCCCCCATGTTTCACCCAATCAGGTTTCTCAAAGCCCCATCCAGCCTAACCCTGAATGCTTCCAGGCACGTGGCATCTGGAGTGCTGTGCCCAGTGCTGGACTTCCCAGTACAAAAAAGGTGGTCTTTCTGGAGTCAGAGCAGTGCAGGGCCATGGTGACTAGGACTGGAGTATCTGACCTACAAGGAGATGCTGAGAGAGCTGAGATTGCTCAGTCGGCAGAAGGGAAGGCTTGAGGGAATCTTACCCACATGTATCAATATCTGATGGAAGGGAGTAAAAACAAAAGAACCAGACTCTCCTCAGTGGTGCCCACTGACCAGACAAGAGTCAATGCGCTCTGCTTAAAATACAGAAAACTCCATCTGAACACAGTTACTTGCAGTGAAAGTGGTCAAACACTGGAGAGAGGTTGTGAAGTTTCAATCTGTCAAATATTCAAAACTTGAGTGAACACTGTCCTGGGCTACCTGCTCTGGCTGATGCTGCTTGAGGATGGGAGTTGGACCAGCTGATCTCCAGATGTCCCTTCCAACACAAACAATTTTGTGATTCTGTGATATATGTATATGGTATATACGCCACGTATATAGTATGCATTATTTGTGGCAAATAAACTTATCTGCTAACCACTTATCAATTATTTTATCTTTTGGAATATGGTAATTTCTTGTCTCCCCTGCAAAGGTGAAGATGAACACCACATCTCCCTCCCCATAAAAGATGTAAAATGTGTATAAAGTAGTTTTCTCACATCACCCATGACTGTCTTGTACAGGAAGGGAAGTATTTATTGCATTGACTTCTGTCTCCGTCTGACTGACAGCTCTATTATCTCAGGGCACATACACCCTGGTTGCTCTTCATGATTCACAGGGAGTTATATGTCCTGCACTAAAAACACCTCTCAGAACTGGAACTTGTATTTACAGCAGCTGGCACAGGCAATGTCACCTTTGCTTGATGATCACATCAAATAAGACCTATCCAAATAGGTTTATGCATTTTCCACAGCTATGTTTAGCAGCTAAGGAATTGCCTTCCAGTCTATACATATAATCTGTACCATAACTTAGGGCCATGGGCAGTAATCCCTGTAACAATCTCTACTATTGCTGGTAAACGGGAGGAGGTTGTTCCTCTCTGTTATTGCACTGAAATAATGAAGTCAGAAATAAATACTGTAAACTCTGAATTTGAGATTCACCTTTCACTTTTTTCCTAATTTTGGTGTACATCTTCAGCAGTATTATTCTGAAGCTGCCTTAAATATTAAGTATGACTGAGAAAGAAAACAGAAAGGACAAGGAAAAAGCAGACTAATTTCTTTCTAACAATGAAAACTACTGGTGTGGAAGAGAATATTGCTTTTAAATAAACTCTAAAAACTACATGAGAGTAATGATTGTATGCATAAACAGCTCTGATAGATACATGAAAGGATCACACAGAATACATTTTCAGAACCAGATGCCTTACTGACTTGTGTAGAGGATAAAATGAAATCTGACACGATTACAAAACTTACCTATTATTTGCAGGTAAATAGCAATTTAAATTCTCTTTTATGGTGTAATGCATACACATCTGGACCACAGAACGTCAATTCACTGCTAAGGCTTTTTGTAAGGGGGCACGAATGGTATCATTTTTGCTCATTCATGGCCAAGGACAGATCCCAGCAGAAGCCCTTCTGAGATAATAAGCAACCAGTGAAGCCCTGTGCACTTGGGCAGAAAAGTATCACAGTAAGAACTAATAAGCTCCTCTGGAAAGCCTTAGGAGTATGTATGTTTTTATTAACAGCTGTTACCAAAAGAGGCTGTATCAGTTTCAGCATTACATCTAATCTGTTAGAGACGCAGAGCTGCCAATTCCGCCTTATTTGTCCCCGTGTGTTCCTGTCTCCCCACTTCCCTAGGACCTAGCACTGGCTACATTTAGTGACCTGATCCCACCAAAAATCCCTTCTTGTGGTCAGCTTGTACACTTCCAGGCAAGCCTGCTAAGATGATTTAGGCTGAAGTCTGATGGGGATATATTCTCAGGGAAGATGGGCATCATTGCTATTAGCAGTATCAGGTAATCACACCAGAAGATTTAACAAAATTCAGGCCAGATCATAAGACGGCAGAAAACCAAGTGCCTCTCATGATATCAGGCATTAACAAGTCATAAGAAAAGGATGAAAACAAGATCTATTAATTGTTTCCAGTGTACTTGGAAGAAAAACAGGCACAGACAGGTTATGTCTACGTTTGTGAGTAGTGTGGTTTCACAGCATTATAGTTGTAGAGCGAAATGATAAGAGCTGAGGACACAATGTCTGCATGTCCCTACACATAACATACCTCAGGGATGTTTCCTCTGAACAAGTCCTAGGCTGACCGAATGCCCATTTACCCACTGGTATATACGTTTTATGTCAACTCTTACTGTGTACATGAGGAATTTTAGACTACCAGACTATTTTCTTTTTATTTTCATCTCAAAGAGATCCAGTTCTTGTGCTCTGAGACTGCTGTCACATGAAGCAAAGTACAGCAAGTGGAGATGATCAAGAGATTTTCTTTAAAAATGCACTCCTGATTCAAAACTAAAACACTCATCCAGATGCCCTACAGAAATATTTGTATGTTATTTAACACTTCAGAATAAATGCAAGCTAGAAGAATATCCTGGGTATTCATATGCAAATGTGACAGCATCGTGAGTTTTGCTTGAGATATTTTATGAATACAAAGAGAATACATTTGTAATGCAGATTGGTATATACTATTGGACTATTATCTCATTATATTGAGCTACAAGTGCAAGCACAGTCTTTTCAAGTTTTGCACACACAGGTAAATGGGTCTGATGCTATACCCTTCTCTCCCTCTGTATACTGCTTACAGATAAACCCACTGATCTCAATAGTTTACCCACATGAATAAATACTACTTATAATTTTAAAAAAGCACCTAGACTACTGAATACATTACTGGATTTTCCTTCTAAATAGTTCTTTCGCTCCTTCGAACTGTTCACTGGGTCTGTAGTATAAAAACAACACCTGATGACTAATTTTTTTTCTTTGACTTTTTTAAAAAAATGCCATGTGAGTTGTTCAGGTTCCAAACATTAAAATCATCCATATAATTTTCAACCAGTTCAATGAACAATGGAAATACAAATATTCTATATAGTAATAGGGAAATGCACAGCTGTGTGCCAGCATGAGTTCCTAACACAAATACAATGTTTTAAATCCACAACCTTGATACACCTACACACACAGATGGTTGAGCACAGTAGTTCTTACAGCAGAACAACAAAAAGAAAAGGAAAATAAAAGAAGAAAAACATCTAAATTACAAACCATCTTTTTTCTAACAGCTGCTTCCTATGCAGACGGATCGGACTGTGTCACTGTAACAAAATTGTAAATGTTAAGTTTTGTCTCATTAAATAATGAGATTTCATTTCAAGATTTCATTTATCTTCATTATCTTCCCCACAGAAATGTGCTGGTATATCCGTAATGAATCTGTGAATGCAACAACTGAAAGCAATCCTTCCTTTAAAGATGCAGTGTGGCTGTATTGATCCTAAACTATCACAATGGCTGAAATTGTCTTATAGTTTGATTCATTCACCTAAATTGGCATAAAAGTGGAGAGAAGGAGTAAAGAACAGAGGATTTGTTCAGATCCAGTTTTCCTGTGTTCTTCCTCTAACCATCCACAACTCTGTTGTGGTTCATTGATTGTTCTCTTAGCTGGGACTGAGTGCACCCTCATCAAGTTTGCAGATGAAACCAAGCTGAGGGGTGTAGTTGACGTGTTTGAGGGAAGGGATACTGTCCAGGGGGACCCTGACAGGCTTGAGGAGTGGGCACATAGGAAGCTCGTGAAGTTCAACAAGGCCAAGCGCAAGGTCTTGCACCTGGGTCAGGGAAATCCCCATTATCAGTGCAGACTGGGGGATGAACGGATTGAGGGCAGCCCTGCAGAGAAGGATTGGGGATACTGGGACATGAGCCAGCAATGTGTCATGGCAGCCCAGAAAGCTGATTGTATTCTGAGATACACAAACAGAAGTGTGGCCAGCAAGCCAGGGAAGGCGATTCTCCCCGTGCACTGTCGTGGGGCCCCAGCTCTAGGACTGCACCAGCTCTGGGGTCCCCAGTACAAGAACAGACCTGTTAGAGTGGCTCTTCCTGCACAGGAGGGCTAGAGGAACGGTCTGAGTGCTCGAACACATCTCCTATGGAGAAAGCCTGAGTGAGTCAGGGCTGTTCAGCATGGAGAAGGCTCTGGGGGCACCTTACTGCAGCCTTTTGATATATGAAGGGGGCTTATAAGAAAGGCGGAGAGAGATTTTCTACCAGGGCCTGCAGTGACAGGACAAGGGGTAACAGTTTTAAACTGAAAGAGGGTAGGTTTAGATTAGATGTTAGGAAAATGTTAGGAAAAACTTCTCTATGATGGTGGAGAGACACTGAAACAAGGCTGGATGGGGCTCTGAGCAACCCGGTCTAGTAGAAGGTGTCCCTGCCCATGGCAGAGGGATTGGGCTGGATGATCTTTGAAGGTCCCTTCCAACCCAAACCATTCTGTGATTCTATGATTCTATGATCTATATAATCTACTGGGTCAGAGTTGCAAATATTAACACATTCAACAATAATAATTCCATACTGATGTAATACTCTGGTTAAGACACTGTCTTGAGGGTTTCTTCTTGATGCACTTCCTTGAAGAAAAGTTATGTTAGTGACAATTTGGGAACACTCCAATGTTGTAAGCCACTTAGCAGTGCAAGGCTGTGTCCAAGAAAGCCAAGGATACCGCCCTCGGTAACAAGCACTCTTTGACTGTTGGGAAGGTGGAGTCATATAAAAAGCTGAAAAACAGGCTCATGCACAGAGTGTATTGCTTGACTATGTGAAAACAACAAATGTGAAGCTAAAAGTTTACAATAACAGAAAACAGTGAGAATCAGTAATGCTTATTTAAAGGACCACAAACAAACAAGGTGAGTTTAGGTTTTCCAATCACTGTTACTCCATTTAAAGTCTGTTTTCCTTTGCAGAGCCTTTCTATGCCAAATCCGTGCTAAGAGAGCACTGAGAACACTCCCATGGAGAAGGCTAAGACTGAACAAAAAGAAGATGGGCAATCATCACACTTCTGGAAAGCTGCCAAAACCAGAACACTGAATTTGGGAAATGAAATACAGAAAGCAAAGCAGTAAGAAATGCTTATTTTCTCAACTCAAGTTCTGAAAAGGGAAGGAAAGAATAGCATTTAGATGCTACAAAACTACCTTTTCCAGTGAAGAAAACAATCCTCTATCACTATTCGTAACAGAACTGAAATGAACGCATACTTCTGGTAAATATGAAAGGGAACCCGAAAAAAGAGAACACATACGAATAAAATGACAATGAGGTCCTACATAATTGCTTTTGCTTGTTTGAATGCATAATCCTGAAGGAAACCAATTATATTTATATAGTAGATACTGGGTGGAATAATGCAGTTTTAAGTGATAAAGAATAAGCATAACACATTGAGAGATACTGAATTCACTGTTGCTGGTCTTATCCAAGCAAAAGTTTGAATGATGACTGTGTCAGCATGCCTTTATCTGAAATATCCTATCTGTTTGAGACATTATATGTAAGAAATATAAACTCCAAACTCTGGTATGACAGCTTAAGGAAAAAAAACAACCCATGAAAGTAGGAGTGGAAGAGACCAGATGAATCACAGTGTCCAGTTCCCTGTCTGTTCTACTGAAGAACCTCATGTAACTTCTGAAACCAGTCATCCTTTTCTTACAATATTTACCTGTTACAAGATGAGCATAACAGCACAATCCATATATTCTTCTGCATTCTTATTTCACAAAGCCATGTAAGACCATTTACATACTGCTTTCAGAAATGCAGTCTAGTTCTTGAAAAGGGAATCTGTGGGTTTTTTTGTAAAAGTGTTTTCATGCAACATTTGCAAGGCACTTCGCTAGTATTTTTGTGTAATGTATTCAGGAATATAAACAGTCATTCTCATTCTGAGGAAACCCACTGAAAAGGCATATTATAATATTTATGTTATAAAAGAGAGAATGTGTAATGTTGACATTACAATGGGATATCTATTACTGAATTTAAAGAGATCATTCTTCATTCAGTATTTATTATTAATTCAAATATACAGAGGAACTTGTATGTGTAAAGTATCTCCATATGTTATGAATGCAGAACATGAACAAATTTAATTTCTTTCACAATCAAACAACAATTCATGTATTTCTGGAACATTACTTTCTTTCCGCAGTAAAATAATACTAATCTTTAAGAAAGACAGTAATTAGGGGAAGAGAGATTTACCCTCCTACAAAAGATGCTTACAAAGGCTACTGAAAACCTAAGTGACTTTTATACCATAGAAACACACATCTTAAAAGTACCATTAATTGTATAGTTCAGTCAGTGTATAGGTCATAAGAAATCCACCCCTCTGTTCAATATCTCCATAAAATCCAAAAGCAATTGGGAAGATCTATTTCCTCCCACTATGACATCTTATGAAAGAAACTTAGGCATCAAAGAAGGCAGCTTAATAAAAGCCTGAGCTCAACATCCAGTTCTGGCTAAAACAGGAAAAAATGAAGGGAAACTTCCAACAAAATGTGCATAAAGAATATAGAAAGTGCTGTAAGAATCTTCTACCAAATAAATGGTACAGCTTTGTCTTCAGCACAGGTCACTGCCGCAGTAAAATATATTACAGAACAAAAAAGGTTTTGAGAAGGCCACTGAGAAAACATTTAAAAGTCCTGGAAAAACTCTCAGGTGAAACAGAAAAGGAAACAATTTTAACTGTTTGCATAGGAAAAATATGCAAACATGGCAAATATACACAAAATAATGTGGTATGCAGAAGGCACTCAAAAGCTGCTTTTCTTCTAGTCTTATATATAATACACAAAGAAACATTTAAAGATGCTGAAAGACAGCAGGTTTGAAATTGAAAAGGGATTTTTTTCAATATACAGCATAATTAGACTGAAATTCGATGCATCAGGAAATTGTTACGGTCAGTAACTCAACAAGAAAAAAAATGCTATTGGAAGTGTGTATGAATGAGAAGAATAAATAATGCTATATAAGCAAATGCTAACAAGAGTGAAACAAAATTAGAGGGGATATTATACTTCCTACCTGGTATCTTAAGCCAAACTCTGGCTATTACGGAATGAAATAAAATCTTAAAGTAGGGGACAAGTTATGGCCGGTCATTTCATGGCAAGGGTATCTTGCCTTCTGAGAAGTATCCAGAGTTGGTCTGTTATATGAGATTTAATGCTCCTTCTCTCTGGGCTTCAGGTAGTCTTAGCTCAGTCACCTGCTGCTTTAACCAAGATATTTATTTGGATTTCAAGGAAAACAAACCCTTAGTTCCAACAGCCCTAAAATTGTTGTCACTGTTGTTCAATCTCACCACACATTTGTTGTAAGAAGATGCATCACCAAAACTTTCTCAGTTTTCAGCTGGAAAACCCATGATTTTTTCATCTCATTAGAACATTTGTTTTTCCGGGCAGTTTCACAAAAAAAAAGTTTTTCTGGATTTCTGTGAAAAATATTTACTGTGCTTCCAAACCTGGTGGTTCTGCCATTCCTGCACTCCCCTTTTTGCCCTCTTACACAGTTTCCATTTGAAGAACAATACTTTATTGATTTTACTTCCAACAGCTTTTACTGGCTGTTTGCTTTTTTTATTTTTTATTGGTCATCTCTCTTAGATGTCTTTCAAATTACCCACTTTCTCTTATGTTTTAATTAAGCAAAATTCTGGAAGATTCCCAAATGAGCAATGGTATATCCTCCCTCACTCACTTCTTATCTAAGCAACTGGTCAGTCACAGGAATATTTTTCAGACTTTCAAGTCTGAAAGTTCAAGAATAAGCATCCTAGGACATACTTACACATGTAATTACTACTACTATACTATATAGCTTATTTCTACTCCATTATATAACATATTGCTAGTATAATCTGTTAAAACTATGCATACAGCTAATTTCAATGAAAATTAACACACACACACACCCCTCCTAAATAAAAAGGAACATCTGGGTTAGATTTAGAACTCCCCAGACAGATATTTCTCCCCAGAACAGAAACCATAGCGAGTGTTTATCAGCAGAAGCATGGGATGAACATCTGGTATGGTGCAACTGCATGTACCCTAGTACATTAAATTTGCCCACACAGCTACAGGGACAGCTGGCTTGGAACAAGCTGCATCTGTGTGAGATACAGTCGGGTTTAGCCTCCAAAACAGGGCAACTGCATGAAAACCACCTGTGGGGAATGGTTCTACCACCAGACTGTAGCCAGGATTGTTTTAGCAAGAGCCGTCATTCATTGTAACACACAAAATCCATGCCACAGGATGTCCTACAGCTTCCTCACACATACTTCTAGTAGTTGGTAACTAGGATTTCAATTTGCTGGTAGAGCTGCAGCTGTACATTATGCAGCATGTCAACTGGCCACAAGTGCATGGCCACTGGCCTTTCTAGTTGCAGCCCTTTAGTTAAAAGCCACTGCGCTATGGGTAGTGGGATCAATGCCTCAATGTGCCATCAACATGTGAGCTGGGGCTCTGCCACGTGGCTCCCATCTGTGCAGTTTCCCAATACATGAATGTGGCAGATGTGAACACCACAGACCATCTAATGATGGGGAGGTGGAAAGCAGAGAACTCTTTACAAACACTAGGAAGGGCTTGCTTACATTATTAAATGTTTTTAGTTAATAACCTTTATTCTTGGAGTGCAAGGCATTTAGTTATGGCTGACAGAGTTAATGATCGTCAGGATATAAACCCATATCCAAATCAAACCCTTAAATCTGAACTTTTCATTGGTTCAATCTTGATCTTTTTCTGGTTGGATGTCTGTGTCATTTCAGTTGGGTGGCAGCCAGCAACCCACACTTCGACACATATTGTTACTAATGCCTCAGTTCCCTACTTTTTCAGCGGGCAACCTCTATCTGACAATTGCAATAATGCATATTGTCTATATCTCTTAAGGTTATGGATTATTTTTAAAAAAATTATTTATTTTGGGGGTGTGGAAAACCTCTCCATTGTAGTCCTGGGTACTTCCATGGATTTTGACTAGTTCTGCAGAACTGTATTTGTTCTTGTGAATGGGCACCACCACCACAGAATACACCTTCATCTTCCTGGGCCTGAGCTGTATGCTACTTTCAGGAATTTAAGTGCTCTAAGTTACTCTCTGGAAGAGCTGCTTTGTCATGTAGTAAGACCGTAGGGAGGCTTGCATTGCCTCAAGGCAGTTCTTGCAGTCAACTCCTCTCTCCTTGTCACTAGATACTGTCAATAGCCCACTTGAGAACCAGATTGCCATACATTAACAGCATGACAAACTGCAACCTGGACAGGAGGAATCTTCATACCGAGCAGATAAGCAAATGCCTCTTAAATAATGGAGGAATATTTAAAGAACATACTGTTCTTGGGTATTACCACAAAAACGTGCCCAGGTTTCTACCTACATAGACCCTCCTACCCAAACATTGGTTAGTTTATGGCCCTGAAATTGAATACTTTTGTTTCCTTTTTTCCACTGGGAAATAAGAATCTTTTCAGACAACCACTGCCAATTAATATCCATTTTGCAATAAATCTAGAATATATAATCAGCTAATGATCTCTTTTATTATTTACATATTAATTATTTACATGGGTTAAGGTCAAGGAATCTCAGAAGTACTGACAGGATGTTTGTTGAGGCGAATGACAGAATACCATCTTTAGGGATGTATCTCGACTGCAAAATCAATCACCTACCTTAATTGATTTAGCAACAGAATATTAGACATGAAAGAAATCCAAGATAAAAAACTTTGTACAAGAGAAGTATAATGTGATTTTTTGAAATCCTAACAGTTTAGATGAAGATACGTTTCTTGCAATGAGGTCATTTTAATTTGCCTTTTTATGATGGAACCACTTTGACAGACTTCTTACTTGATTTACAGTGAGTTCAGAATTGAACTGCTAAACTTCATGAAGCAGAGGAATTTGTATCAAAGGGACTTTGTGAATTGAGCTAAAAGGATATAATATAAAAGAGTTATATTAGTCCACCACTGGAAGTCACATACTTTTTCCTGACTGCATGGACCTCCTCTGTGACACCCTTAGAGACCCTCTGAATGTGTATATATTGTATATGGTTTTTTACCACATCTTAAATCAGATTTTATGAAAAGGACTGAATTTCATTATCCCCCAAAGAATGAATAACTGTTCACATAAACTTGTCTTATCTCAAATCACTCTAGCTGCCTTCTTGGGTTCTAGTTTCCCCACAGTGAATCTGAATCACCTGTGTGAGGGCTCTACTTTATTTTGAAATGGGTAAAAACACACTTTGCTAATTAGCAGGATCATTAGCTCACTGTTACATACATGAATATTTTCAAAAGCATACCAGGGACCCAGCAAACGACTATGATGAACCACTCCAAAATGTATTACTGTATGTTTTCTTTTTTCGTGAATTAGGTAAAAAGATACGGTATTTTCTAGACAGCACATGTTCAGCATGCATTTTGTTTGACAAAAATTTGTGGTGTTAACTCACTTCATTCCATCCTTGACAAAGATTACCTCTTTTGACATTCAATGGAAGGAGAATTGTTGCACATCGCACAGGCACATGATGGAGCATGCCTGAGAACTTTAGGCCACAGAAGTGGTCTGCCTGTACCCTCATTTACAGCGGTCACAGACATGAAAGCAACACTTGCAGTCCTTCCACTTCTGCAATGACTTTTGCTTCGCTTGTCAGGTGGCAGGCTCGTGTAAAATGCATGCAAGTACAAGGAACAGGGTTGGGAACCACAAGGTACTGCAGTCACAAATTAGCCCAGGTACAATTTTGAAGGTGGTACGACTCCCCAGTTACAGCTAGACATAATCTTGCCCGCTCTCCTGGTCTTGAGACCCTTGAACTCCTGGCTACATGGTTTAAAGGCTGGCAATGACTATTCTTTGCCATCACAATTACACAACGAACTCCATCCCCCATCTACAGCATGAATGCCTTCAGGATATGATCATAAAAACGAGTCAGTATGAGTGTTGCTGGCAGTCAGCTCCGCTACACGGCCATCCCCAGAAACGGGGCTAGATGGAACAGATCCCAAAGAAGTGGATAATATTCAACATTTCCATGTTCCAAGTGGAAGAGGTAGACACAAAATTTAACTAGATTAAGTTAGGGGGCCTGCCTGTTACCTACATAATTAACCGAGATTGAGAGTGTGCACAAAAGTAATGAAATCGAATATCCATATTCAAGTCTTTGGAGACATTTTCCATTGAGTATATGAAGGACATAATGAACACAAGTAGTTATTTGAGCTGGACTGTATTGGTTCCTGACACTTCAAATTATAGACAAGTATCTAAATGGAGGACTTAATTAAAGTAGACTGGATTTAGTGCTTATTCACTCTGATCTGAATGAGTGGATTTATCTTTTATGTGCAAATGGAACTGGACTCTTGACTGTTTGTTTGAGTTTTTAACCTTCTAACTGAGTAACAGTTGGCTTTCCAAATGCATCAATAACACAAGATTTTAAGAACCATGCTGTGCTTTATTGCACAAAATAAAACACAAATTTGGCACATGGCTTTCTCCTTAGGCAGGCACTTGTTCTCAGTTTTATACACGAAAATTAAAACAGCTTCTATTTAAATGACAGATAATGCAGATTTTGTTTATAAGTTAGAACATGGTCTGATCAGTCACTTGCAGATGAACACATAGCTTTTACGAATTCGTTTTGATCACACAGAACTTCTGATGACATTAATTGAGAAACATGGACCTTTAATTTTCACTATGAGCACAAAAAATGCAACATCTATTTAGTTCTTAAAATTTTTGGTTGGTGAAGTGTAGATCTTACTATATAATTCCCCCACGAGATATTGTTGAAGTTTCAAGATTTTTTTTTTTCCATGTGTCTAATGGTCAGTTCTGTAACTACATACACTAGGATACTGACCTGCTGTTCCCAATCGTGACCTGAAACCAGGAAAACCTCTTCAAATAAATAATATTGATTAGAAAGAGGTCCAGATACTCTATTTTAAAGAGGATTAAACATATATCTGATTTAAGTCTGGAACATCTACCCTTGAATTTAAGCATTGTGATTCAAATAATTTATTTGTAACTTAAAAATGCATAAAGAAAGATCTAGAAGACCTATTATTCACAAATTTCTTCTCAGTTATTCTTTCCACTTTTGTCTAGCATTAATCAAAACAAACCTACAAACAGTTCTAAGATAGGAAGAGATCACTGCTATTTCAGATACGCTCTTCCATTAAATCCACGCTAAATGAGGTTAACTTTCCTTACCGTGCTCTAGAATATGCATAGAAAATGTGCACTGTTTTGTCTGGTAAGTTGGAAGTAATGTCATTTTCTGAAGGCAGTAGCAGTTTTCAGTAGTATTAGCTTGCTCATCATATAAAGGCCAAAGACTGATATACTTCACAAAAATCAGGTCTGATATTAATCCTTAATATTGCAAGCAATAAAAAGGCTCCTATCTATAAATATAATAAAAGTTACCATGTGGAACTTACTGTGCTGGCAGTGAATCCCATTAAATCCCTCTGGACATTTACAAACATATCCTATGAATGTGTCACCTCGGTACGCTTCACTAATTTCACATATCCCACCATTATGACATGGATTGGGAAGGCAGGGTCCTGTGAGATGGAAAAAAAAGAGAAGTATATATACGTACATAATAACAACCATAATAATTTCAGTCATTTATATTTCTTCATTAAAGAAATAAAATCCCTTATGTAGACCTTAGTATTCTACTAACTCACTAAAATGTACCCTTCACTTAGTTCAGATAACTTGGCAGCACAGATTTTTATGAACAAGAAAAAATATAAAGCATGACACTACTCATTAATCACAACATTATTTTTTAATGTAAGAGAAGGCAGGAGACAGAGAAGCTAAATCTTGCTCTCCTATTAAAGATAACAGGCATTCTAACTTTTATACCACTGAGGAAATATGTATTAATCAAATGTGCCTATCATGTACAGTGTGACACGTACGATATCCCTGAATAATCACTGCATGTCAAGTTAGTACTTTGAGGACATCTTTGCTATGGTTTTGGGTGACTTTCTGAATACGTGACTATCTGGGACAGCAGTCAGCAGCTGCTAAACCAACTATTCCTTTTCCACGGAGTGCCTTTTTAGCATATCCATTCCAAGCTGATTTCACAAAGGTCTTCTGACTAAACCACCCCCCACCCTCCAACTAACCACCTGCTACAATACCTAATATTTCAGCAGTGAGATCTAATTTGTTATGTTTGCAATGACTATACATACCTTTAAATAACAGCATCTTTGGAACTGAGGTCTAAAGGTTATTCATTTAATGGCACATGTTAAAAGCCTTTTACATCTTATAATCTAATATTACCTGTAACCTACCTCTAACCAGAAGAAAACACTTTAGCATTTTGATGGGTTTTGTTTTTTTTTTTTCTGTTTCCAATCTCACTTTAAAGAACTGGTGATCACTGACTGGAAAAACCTCATGTGCAAGTTTGTGTGTGAAAACATTTGTGAATTCAATAGTAAGTATGTTATCTGCAAAACTTGCTGTGTACACAGAAAGGTGTTAATCTTCACTTACTGAAATGTAATGTCATAATTATTCACCCACTTAAAATTGTATTAAAAAAAACAAAAACAAAAACAAAAAAACCCCCAACATAACGAAACTCAGAAAATAACTTATTTCTACAGCATAATTTACTGACAATCAACACTAGGAACTGAATGATTTAAACTTAAAGGAGCTATAAGCTTAATGTTTCTCAGGGTCTGCCTATTTATGTTTTCAATTACAAATCCAAGGTTTGGCAGATGCTCACAGCAACAGCACTCATTCAGAACATCACATTAGTGAAAACTGCACTCTCTAAGAAAATACTAATTTGCAAAATATAAAAATTAACAGAATGAGAAGGTTGTCAGAACACATTCCCCAGCTATAATTGCCTGGGTGGTTATAGCAATTTGAGAAACTATCCATGTACACATTTCTATTACAATTTATGCCACCAGTCCATTCCAGGACACAATCTGGCAGAAGTTACACTAGTGTACCTTATTAAACATGGGATATGTCTCACTGAATCCAATAAATAAAAGACATGAATATATAGAAGCTTATTCTAAATGCAATTAGTAGTAAAAAAAAGGCAGAAATCATGAAGATGAAAAGGAGGAGACTGGCTGTTGCCCTTTTTGCCTTTCCCCAACCACATTCTGCATTACACTTTAAATGTAACGGTATGGTACGCTCTTAACTCCAGACTACATATATCACTCCTTTAACTGGGATAGGAAGACTCATGGTTTTCAAGTATCACAGCTTCTCTTTTTATTTATCCACTGTAATATTTTGGGAAGAAACATGTTTAATAAACTGTATTTTTGGTCTCCCAGTGAGTATGAGCTGTGTATCTGTCTTCAAGTCTCTATCAGAGTGCTGCAGTTTGGGGATTACCTGCAGGTAGCCTCGTATGTTAATTATTTCCATGCAAGCGGATCTCTGATCTTCCAAGAACAATAAATCTTTTAATAATTACTTTCTCATTTTGCTTGCTGCTTTCTCCATATGGCTTGTTAAGCACATGTTCAGCATACTTTCATTGATTTGCTTTAGATTTTGCATTTTCTCAGATCAGTCCAAAGTACAAAGGCTTAAAAGGTCATGTGAGGTGCACAGTAATAAACAAATCAGTGCATGCCAGTATTTCTAACTAATCTTAGCCTTCTACCATGCCTTCCTACCGAAAAAAAAAAAACCACACTAACAATACAAACACTTTTTTTGCCTGATTATAGTTGTTATTTCGTCAGAGACATATAATAGCTGTACTTTCAATCTAAATGTTGAGTAATTTTGTTTTCTTTTTTGTTTTGTTTTGATTTTTTTAATAGAAACTGGTAGTTCAAAAATTTTGATTTTTTTATTTTGATTTTGAGAGCAATGAAGCATCTTAATTAAATGCAATGAAACAAGTAAACAACAATCATCTAATTTTCACTGGTTAACATTTATTTCCTAAAAAGGACTTGGGTTAGATTCATCTGCATTCTAAAAGAATGAATGATTGAAACTTTAAAAAGCCTGTATCATCATATCTTGTTTCTTCTAATTCTCCAGAGGACCATACTTACTCTAAGTTCATATATCTTCAGAATATTTAAATTGCATGAACTCTCAAGCATGTGATTTTTGTTATTTTTATGGAGTCTACAGGATCCCTGATGTGAGTTATGCAGGTCTGAGTGTCTTGAAGGATCTGGCCCTAATCCTGCCATCATTCCATTTAAGCATCAAAAATGGTATGTAAGATCTAGGCACTGCTGCCTGATGATAAGAGCTCCCAACTAACTTCTATAGGGATTTATAGGCTTTTCAATAACATTGCATTGAATGCTGGATAATTAATTCCCTGACAATCTGATTAATATTCTCGGTTACTCAGATCTATAGCAGCAAGTTCAAAAACATCCTTTACCAAAAAAATACAAAATCAAACTCATCAACTAGTTTTCAAAAAACAGTGGACTTCGGGGATTTGGTTTTTAAAATCAATAGCAATGTAATGCTTTTGCAGGTAATCTTTAAGTGGTTTCCAACACAAAGAGAACAACAACATTTGATCAATATTAATGAGCAATGGAATTCAATGGTATGCTTTCCAGGCATTTTTATCCATGTTCATGTAAAATAATGTCAAAAAGATTAATTGTGCACGCAAAGTAATAGATCTATTCACTTTGCTGTTCTTTTGAGTCCTTCTTAGTGCAGTTCCAGTGGTATCAGACAATCTAAGTTAGTCCAAAATACATCATTCTGTTATTCAATTGAAATCCCCTGCTGTTTTTGAAAAAATATTGGAAGTTAACTTAAGGCATAGCAGCTTTTAAAATTTTTAGATGCTCTTACTAAAATCTCTGAGATTTTATAGATGGACGAATCAAACAAACACATCCTCAGTAGAGTTACAAAGAGGCTCAAGGCAGAACTATGTGTTCTGTTTTCTTCTTTGACAAGTACAGTCAACTAAAACTTCACAAACACAAAATCTTGTATAGTGCAATACTGAAGTGTTAATTCGATATTTGAGAGAAACCACTAGTTTGTCTACAGCAAGAAAAGCCAGAAAAGCAAGAAGAGCATCGTTTCACCAATAAGACAGCAATTTTTGACAATGGTAATATATACAAAGAGTGAATTAGCCTATTTAGGAAAACTGTTTCTTCATTTTGTTTTGTAAGATATTCAAATTCTTTTGAAGTAATAGGAGTGTTCAAATGCCTTTCTACATTTTTCCCTTGACAGTCTGGAAGAAATGTATTTTTTAAAATACATAGTCTTACTTTGAGCTTCTTTTTTTTTTTTTTTTTCTTCACGGTCCTCCATTTTTTATGAAAATCCAAACAAATAAACAGAAAAAGCCTAGAACATTAACAATCGTAAAGCACATTTACATATATGTATGTCAATGTCATTACCTAAAATTCTGATTGTTGTCATTTCAATTATTTAGTTTTACTATAGACTAGCTGTATCTATATGAGCAAGCTACACACTGCCATGGGAAGGGATGTGAAGAGCAAGAGGGCTGATGCTGAGGACCTGGTGCCCAGAGCATCCTTCCTGAGAAGGGGGTGGCAGAGCTACTCTGGTGGTAGACCAACTCTAGCCTCTGTCAAGGCTTTTTATCGGCTTAGGTTTGTATCTGTATGTGTGCGGTATGACACACATTACTGTTTCCTTTAAGTGTCCAAGATGCATTAGAATTAAAAAATAAATAAATAAATTATTACGTTTCCAGTGCATTATCAAGATGTCTACAGATACTTTGCCAGGCATTTCTCTGATAAGCATTTACCTAGGACTTAAAATGTGACAAAGGCCAACTCTGAAATACAATGGCTAAGAGTGGAGCTGTGTAGCATTAGCTTAGCAATCTCTAAGATATCAAAAATTTCTTATTTGAAATATCAGCTGTAACAGGAAGAAAAAACAACCGACCAAGCCCCTCTCAATGACTTTCCCTTACCACTCCCCAACTCAGTGACAGCCATCTGTAAAACAAGCCATTTCTCATGTTTCCACCATATGGCGTAAGCATTTTTTGTCAAATATAAAATTTGCTTCTGCTTTGGTGGGAAAGACATAAAAAAATAGCAGGCAGTTACAGGTGATGTAGTGAAACAATAAGTCTACATCAATCACACCTTCCTCAACGGTATGATTCCCCATACTCAAAATGTGGTAGCTGCTGTGCTGAAAAGGAAGATGAACATATAGTAAAATCCATCATTTCTTACTAAGCAAGATGAAATTAGGAATACAAAAAATGTAAGAGAAAAAAAAAAAAAAAGAAAAATAGACTCCAATGGAGTGATACACACCAAAAAATCACATTTTAAACCAGTAAAATTACAGGCAGTGCAAAACAAATGCTAATGATTTTGACAGTAACTATCTATCCATCTCCTCTTCATGTAGAAATAATGCAACTTTAATGAAAAATACTAAATTAGATATTGACCTTGATATACATCAAGATGAAGACACTGTTAGCTACAAAGCTAATTGCTTCATTTATCTTGTGGAATATTACTGAAGTAGGACTAATAGATAATGTTACTAGACTGATACAGTAAGCTCCAAATCCCATCAAAACAAATATTGGAGTTATCATCCAACTAATAAAAGGTATCAAAAGATTTTACATTTCATTGTAAAAGAAAAATACTCTATAGTTGCTTGTCTTCATACAACTAGCTTTTCTTAAGTCCCTCTTGGATCTACAGTCAAATAGAGGGTTTTTCCCCTACTGAAGTTAAAAAGTTCATTAGAGATCTCTCACATAGTTTTAATATCAGTAGTTTGAAGTCTTTCCCCACCTGTGCTTTGGTAACACATAATACTTTAGATGATTCGCCTGTGAAAGCAAAGTCTTCAAAATACGCTGAGACAGAGCTCACATAGCAAGAGCTCTTGTATTTTGAAATGAGTACGTGTAAAAGGAGCCAGTGGCACATATGACTTCTTCCATATTCATAGGAAAAGAAGAATTAATCTCTCTGATTCTGCAGCTAGCAGAATGGCACAAGCTTCCCATGATGAAGTAGTTAAGGATTATTACACCACATTAGGCTCAGTGTCCAGGTAATCCAGCACCCTGTCCCGGCTGCTCATCAGTCCCTGACACCTGCAAACCATGTTTATACCACCTATATATGCACAGATCATACACCACCTCTTTTTTCAAAAGTACACTGACCTTTTTCTTTCCTCATCATTCTTTTAAAAACTCAGTTAAATGGACTTTTGAATGGTGTGCCCCTTCCTATGTGACCTTATAGATTTCAAAGTCTGGCAGACACAAATCCGAAATATAACACAGTCCAATTCGGAAGAGACCATCTTCCACAGAGACACACAAACGAGCATTCAAAACCAGCAGGAATGTCCCTATAGGTTCTGACAGAAAACTGCTTTATTGCAGAAAAAGACTGGGAGTATAACAAAAGCTTTTGAGGGTCTTTGATCTTCCTCATATTCGCTGCTTTGCTTATTAATTTAGTATGATTGTGCAAGGCTTACCTGACACAGAAGCTGGTTTTGAATATCCCCAGCTGTGTGCCTATATGGCAGTCGTGATACTTCAGAGACCATTTTAATAATTTGACAGAAATGATTCTGCATCTGCTGAATCCTGGCGATCATTAAATCATACTGAAACACATACTTAGGTCTCAGCCGATCTACAGGTTCAAGCACACAAGCATGACATATCCATTCCAGCAATGCACCGTAGGGAGTTAGGTCTCACTAGATCGTGTATGCCAAGCCTGTGCACCACCTTTGTGGTTAAGACTAAGCTTCTGCTCAAGTATTTTGTAGATTTCACCTGAATTTAGAAGAAAAACTACATTTTCCCAAGAACACTCTTGACATAGCTGGGTCAGAAGAACAGCAAGTTCATTCACTACTTGAAACTACAGCTACATCTCAGCTGCTGCCTTTGTAGTGCTCAATTTTGAGGACATTTGGAGACAGCGTTCCCTTGCAGATGACCTTCAGCCAGAAGGGGCTGTAATCATGAAAATACTTTCTTCTAGTCAACATGCTCATTCTGCCACTTAAACATGAAGCCCCTTCAGTAATTAATGAATATGCTGTAGTCCAGTACTTGCTATTTCTCATCATAGATTTTTGTTTGTTTGTTTTCACTTAAAAGTCATTCTGGGTTCAAATTTTACATCAACATGCAAATATTTTAGGGCCCAACTCCCATTATACTGGTGCATCATCAAAGAAAATGAGAGAGTCCCTCAATTTAACAAAACCTATGGAAGCTGAACATGATGTGTTTTGAACCACCTCATCTTTCAAGTCGTATGAAATGCAGTAAGAACTTCTTTCTGCCCACCATATTTGAGTATTTGTAAAACAAAGAGGAATAAAAAAACTCAATACAAACCATAATAGCTCCTACATATCAATATATTTCATACAATTTCCTTTTCAAATTTGCCACTGTTGATTCTATTTTGCTGTTAGGATACAAATGAATTTTGTATCAACAAATATTCATTATACCTACAGCTTGCTATTTATTTGGTTATTTTAACCTGAAAAGAACAGGCTTTGCAACATCATTTGCAGTTCATGTGGAATATTGATAATATTAATTGATTACTGTACGTTATTTCAGTTAATGTGTGAAAGTAGTAAAAATAATTAGCAGTTACACACACCTTCATCTCATTAACATTCTCAAAATATCAGCTTTAAAAAAAAAAATAAAATTCAGCCTGGCTTATAAGTGAATTAGTACTGTATTAGATGCTATCTAACTATACATTCATTATAAACTAATGGCACTGATCCAGACTTAATTGCACTGTGATTAAATATTTATCTTGTTTTTAATGCAGCAAATGAAGCGTGCTGATTATAATGATCAAGGTGGCTCCATCTGGATGCAGCAAAAGCTAAGGTTCACCCCTTGAGCTCAAAATGCTTTAGGTCATTTCTACACATTTCCCTCTAATTCTATTCTATTGCAATTCTAATTCTATTCTGTGGAGTTCTGTTACAGAGGAAAAATTTGAATTGATGGTCCAGCCATCTACCAACCTTTTAAAAAGTAAATAATTAGAATATTCTCTGGCAAGATGCTGTTTAAACTTGATGGCTATACGGTGCCCTTAATAAATAGCCTTAAGCTTCTCACCTAACCCTTCCATCAACTGAGAATGACAGAATACCTAGATCTGAGGCATGGTCAGCATTAGCAGGCAATGCAGTGCTACTACACAGGGTGAGACCTGAAAATGCCTCAGAAGCTGGAGAAAGTGTTCAATACACAACAAGACATTTTCCCCAGGTTCTTCTCTCATTTCTTCTCGCACTCCTCACCCTCCAAGCTTCAGAACTTTCTTTCCTCATTTTTAAAGCTGTTTTTAAACTCTTTATAATCACCTACATATATGTTTCTGAATAAACCCCACAGTATTCTTCCCCCATTAGTTATCTCATAAACCTAGCAAATTAATGTCAGATGTATTCAGAATCGTTTTCACAGGAGGGTTTTCTCTTCCCAAAGAATACCTGCTTTGTTTACAGAAAATCCAGGGTCAGGGCCTTTTCCTTCACTTTCTCTAACTTTACACTCAGGCAGCAGCATTGCGATTTTTTTCCCAGGTGATACTGTTTCTGTCACTGACTCCTCCCACGCTTGCTGAACCAAGTGTGGGGGCTTGGTTGCTGCACTCCATTTTTTGTGATTTACTTTGTATTATCGTTACATTGAGATTAATTTTCCTACTTGTATTAGAAATATTTTCCAAATCTCTTTTCAGTTGATTCTGGTTCACATCAAACAGAAAAACCTCTGCAGATACAAAGAATCTTGCATTTTGTAAAAATTCTGCTGGAGGACTGCAAAGACTTGAAGAATTTTGTATGTTAAAATATTCACGGAATTATTATAGATTGGGATGTTCAAAAGACTCAGTTCAAAAGTGTAGTTCTGACAAAAATAATGGCTACAGGTTCTACATTGAAAAAAACTCTCCAAATCCATTCTTTATATAGTTGAAACAAATCCATCTCTGTATTTACTGCATTGCTCTGTTGCTTAAGTAAAATACATCCGGCAATAAGGAGCCTATACATAGTTTGTACCTAATGCAGAACTTCACTGCCAATTGGGATTTCTGTGCAACAGTGCTATTTTTGTACTGTAATCCTTGCCATCATATATGAAGACGTAAGTTTTCATTGTTTCACTGCACTGCAAACTGCCAGTGATCAGGACAGCTCAGCCTTTCTTTGTAGTGTTCCACTAATAACTGGAAAATGGAAAAAAAACTGAAAAGATTATGAGATCCTTAATTAAAACACCAAATAGATTAAAATCCAGTTAGTCCTCTTGCTGAGCATTCCAGTGGGAACTAAAAAATGCAACAGTCTAAACTTCTGCTATTCATATTTGTATAAGTCAGGTCCTAATTACTAGTGTTGCATTAATGACACAGAAGTAGCAGAAGAGAATCTCAGAGGGTGGTTATCCTTAGGACACAAAATATATTACAAAGTGATGAAAGAGAATGACTAAATGTGAAATATATATAGTCCAAAAAGGCATAAAGTTGTCCACAACAGAAACCAAGGGAAATAGACAAGACTTACGCTCCAGTAATTTATTTCCCTTCAGGACATAGGACAGAAAAAATACATCCTTTCCTCTTTGCATTTTTTCCCAGTGGTCATCAAACCCTTCCAATTTCATGTACCCTACCCTAAATCCTTTTGAATTCCAGATCCTGTCACTGTTCTCCAGCTCTTACTCCCTTCTTAGCTAGATCATCGTTCTCTTTTCTTCTCATACCCCTTTCCTGCTTCCCATTGCTCTCTTGCCAACTCAGAAAACCACACACTCCATAACCACGCCAATTTAAAATCATCACCTGTGCTTGCAGTTATGTGCCTTCAGGTTTTAAGGTGCACAGCAGAATCACTGTGTGTCTGCTTCCTTTGCACTAGCTGCATCCACAGTACAAATAAAAATTAAATAGTCTTGATTAATGTGATTCAGATGCAATTAGACATACATGGATGAAAATACTGACTTGTTTTAGTGGGTAACGACAACAACTCCTGCACAGCAATACTGGAGATTAGTCTTTTCTGATAAACGATGCCTTAACTTAAAATTCCTTCTTCTGTTACTACACAAAGTGCAGGTGTCATTATTGTCGTTCACGTACAGATCTCTGCACAGGTGAATTTTGCTTTTGGCAGAGCCTCATGCAAGGGCTGGGGCATCATCTGCAGCACTCCCAAGGCCACAGGTACGTTCCTTTACTTCCTCTGGAGCCACACACCCTTTTCAGGTTCCCACCCTCAATAGTGGCATGGGTAGCTTGTCAGACACACCAAACTTTCCTCTGATTCATGAGATTCGCAGATCTGTGCATGGGCATAATAATGGCCATATTCATCTGAGTGGCTTAAAAGATGAGGCCATGAACTAGACATAATTAACTTCCCCCCACCACAGGACAGATGACCTCAGTGCATGTTAATACTCTCTTTCCAATCTAGTCTAATCGGTAGCTGGATACAGTTCCCGAAAGCAAAACAATTGCATGACTCATCTGTTGATGGAATGGAGTCAGGCGCAGAGAAAGTTGCCTGGCTGAAAAATGTGGATGCTGCCGTTGGGTTCTGAATGACGGGAAGTAAGATCAATAGGATATGCTATGGAAACAAACCCACTGCTTCACTAATGTAATGTGTACCTGCATCAAGGATATCTGTAGCTACATGACTTAAACATTGTGAAGCAAATACTTTTATGTGGAATTTCTTAGGAGGTTGCAACACATCACCAGTACTCTGCTACCAAAATTTTAGATAGAAACACGACTTGATGACAAATACATTATATCATACCTCCTGTCCCTGTCCCTGCTCAAGGGAGCCTAAAGCAGAACACTGGCCTGACAGGATCATTGATTTGTATTTTGTTTCAGAAAATGTCCAGTTTTTCAGAGAAGATTATTAGAATGCTTTTCTCATCTAGGAGGTCAAATTAAAAAAGGAAAATTGGGAAATTCCAGGTCAATATGGAAAGATTAAGAATCCGATATTGATCTATTGTCACCCTTTCCCTTACTGTTTATTAATAAACAAATACTGTTCTGCAGTTTTAGCAGGACATAATACTGTAGAAAGCTTGAAACTAATGAAATTCATGAATAACCGCAACAGACTTGTAATATTGCTGTACAGTGTGAATTCATGCTTTGCAAATAAATGTTAAATTATGGTACTGCAGGCAAATTGAATATATAAATCTATATGCAGACCTTTCTGTTCTTGGGCTATGGCTTCCTCATTGTTGCTAGCCATTTCAATAAAACTTCATGAATTCCAAATCCTTTCTCAGATTATTTGACAGAATTCAAATAGCTTCTAAAGTATATAAAGGTATAATTCATTTTAATATTTCTTAGTAATAGACAACTAGTCATTCACAGAAGCATGTTAAATTTTCATAATTGTTATTTTTATCAGAACAGTTGTCATACAACCGCAACTCCCATGGCAGGCAGGCAGTGGAAGTTGTGTCTTGAATAAGCAATTAATTTACATTTCTGGACAGGACTGTGAAATATTCCACTCTTTTACTTACGTCCAGTCACACTGATAATTTCAACTTGTCAGTTTATTACTTTACAGCACTGTGGATCTTATGTAAATATTTTTGACATGTTTGGAAGTCTCATAGTATTTACTCATAAAGAGGACTACTGAAGTCAACAGTTTCATGTAAGTACAAAAAAAAGGGTAAAAAATAGTTGTTTCCAGAATTAATATTTTTAAACACTACAGTTGTATAGATAAGGTAACACAATACAGCAGAAGATAGCTGAATACTACATGTCATTCTTTCTTTAAGCCTAACAATGGGCATTCATGCTCTGAGGTAAAATACTGTTTATCTGAATGAGCGGGTAAAAAATGAAATGCATTTTAATTAAAGTAGCAAAGGCTTCAAAAGATTATACAATAAAAAAGAATCTATTCAATTTCTAAGACAAAAGAAAAAAGGGAGGTCTTGGCTCTGGCAAATGGTCATTAGCATACGGAAAGTCAATCTATAAGAGCAACAATAAGAATCAGTAGACATGAATGAAGTGGCAGATACTTGTTATTGCCAGAAATGGTCTAAGAAATCGCTGTATATGTGCAGAAATCCCCATATCCCTGTCCAAGTGAACTCATTTGATTAATATTTCTGTCCCTAAAGCAATATATGTTCTTTTTGTGATAAGAAGTACATCTGGATTTTACCTGTAATGTTGCTTCAATGACACTTTTTAAAAGGGCTCTTTAGTCTTGGTCAATGTTAATGGCAGACAAGCCTTGACTGTTTATCAAAATATAAATGCCAAATCTTCAACATTTTATTTCCCTGTTCAATTTAGAATAGACTGAAAGATATTCTCAGCAGTTCAGTAATACAGCTACTCAGAGCCTGGCTAGATGGTCCCTTACTGGTAAATAGTACTGACTGAAGCCAAAGTAAAGACAGTTTTGGATAGCAGGGCTTTTTTTACTTGGTAGAGTTTTGTTGGTGCTTTTTTTTTTTTTTGGGGGGGGGGGGGGGCAGGGGGATTAGTAATGGGCAGAAGAACCTTATTTGGATGGGAACTGGGCATTGAATCAGTGGCTAATGAAAGAGATTCATGATAAGAAAGACCAGATGGAAGAAAACAACTCACCTCAGCTCTGTTTTAAACCCTGCTGTTGGTCCTCCAGGGCACTTAATTCCATTTGCAGATAATTCCATTATCTGTCAGGTTTGACATTTCCTAGGCTTTGATGCACTACAAATCCACAACAATGTAATGGTACTATGCATGAACATGACGGATAGAATACTGCTGTTTCAGACATGGAGAAAAGCAAACTTGTCTTAATGCCTGTCCCTTTCACCTATCAGTTGGTTCAATAAAATACACTACCTGTATCTACAAACCCTCCCTTCCTGAACTCTACGTACCTACATCAGAAAAAGATCCTCAACCTTCCATCTTTCCCCGATTATAAAATCAGTCACAAAGGAGCCTGAATGTAACTGAAGTGCCATGTTCTCTCAGTTCAGCCATGCTCTCTGCTAGTTCACCACATGCCACAGACCTTCCCTTCGCACTTCCTCCTCTCCTTAGCAGCCATCCAACCTGCTTACGTTTAGGCACATGTATAAGTTCTTTAACACCCTTACCTAATATGGTATGAATTACTGAAAAGGCAGGACAACGATTCTGGTTGTAAGAATTAACTTTTTTTTTTTGTTGTGCAAGATTACCAAGAATCAGCACAGAAACCCAGCATCAGAGTTTGCTTGCTTTTTACTTAAACAAGACTTACGAATAAAAAACGTATTTATTTAGGAACAGGAGATATGAAGTGACAGCAAAAGTTACTAGAACAAACATACAAGATACGCAACTGAACTTATCATTAAAGACTTTCCTTGGCTGTTTCAGCATATCTGCAAAATTGTAAAACTGTAGAGATTATGCAATAGGGTCATTACCATAAGAGTATTAGAGAGGGACATTTCCCATTTATCCTGCTGTAAAACATTATAAGATAGGGAGCAATAATAATAATAACATATAGGGGCAATTTGTTGTTGGCTTTCAACTTAAATTTCTGCTTCTCTTCTTTCTCTTCCTTATTGCACCAAACAACGCTAGGACTGGACGGTACACAGCATGAGCTTGCAATACCTACACCTTTCCATTACTTTGTAACCTGATTAATTTTTCTGTTGTTTCTCCATCTATTGGTTTTACGATATTCTCAAATTAAGGCTTTTCTGGCACCCTTCTTCGAACATGTCACTGGAGCACAGCAATCATATCAATGGTACAGGGTACTTCAAAGTTTCACACTGGTTAACTTTGCTCTTAATCTACAAATATTATGTTGAGGTAGTCAGCACCAAGAGTGTACACCCACCTCAAAGACCACTAGATCTCAGCAAACCTCATCACAGCCATGCTGTCTTATATAACTATAATTATTTGTAGCCTGATCTTTAGAAACTTGTGTCAGTACAGTTATACGTGGATATAGCTTTCTGTAGGCTCAAAATCTCTGAAGCACAGAACTTTGAATGTGCTAAACATATATCCTGGATGGAAATACCATAATTGAATATGAAGAAAAACAAATCACAAACAATACAAATCAACAGCTTTACAAAAGTTAAGGTTCTAAAAACCTCAGAAGAAAATTCATAAATGTGTGCATACTCGTATGTGCATACATGCCATGATACTGGGCTACACAAATCCAAAATTCATTTGTGGGTCCTTCCTGTAGGAAGCAGACAAAGGGTTTTACTTAAATTCAGAGTTTCTTCCTAACTGATATTAACCATGCACACTCTCCTGTAGTAAATAGAGAAAATGTGGGAATAGCTGCTTTCTGTTTTAAATATCTAACTTACTGGGATAACTTGTCCTCTACAGGTTTGTGTTCCACTTCTTTGACTGCAAAGACTGACCTAGACAGGACTCTTCACTCTTGAAGAGGAAATGAGGATGAGATAACATCTACCCATGATGTTGCTACACTGCTACCCAGAAAGAAGACTACTGCCCAGATAGTCTTCGCACAATTTAGTGTTGAATTCACAACTGCCAACAGTGAGGATTCCAAACTCATATATATGCAAGAACTGGTACTCATAATGTATATGGTACCACTAAAACCTTATTATTTTGGGTTACAATGTCTGTCATGGAAAGGTCTGGTTCATTGTTCATACAAAAAATAGTTAACATCTTTAAAAGCACGCTTACTTTATAGTCCTTAACTTGGCTGTCATTCTGCAAATGGGTCATTAGTCATTACTTCTTTAGCCTCCTGAATGAATGCATAATACAAAGCCTTAGTTACTCAAAACCACTTGAATTTACATGGAACAGAAAATGAGAAAAACTTCTTCCTCTTATGTTTTCACAGTCAATCTAATGCTTTAAAGACGGTCATAACACAGTTTAAAACCAACATAAGCACAAAATAAGACTCTTTGGAATGGTCTTTTTGAACAGAGTCCTTTCCATCATGCTTGTTAACCTGCTACCAAGTCCTCAGCCAACCACTCACCACTCCTGTTTGTTTTGCTTTCATCATTATTTGCTCTTTTTTCACTTTCCACACATCTAATGCTTGGATGGGAATTTTTGGACTGCTTTAATCCAATTTAATTACACTATCTCACCAAAGATGACTGGGGGTTTTTTTGCTTCACTCCAGGTTTTGCTACATGTCTCCACCAAATTCCCCTTCCCGCTGAGAGCACACACGGCACTACATGGCAATCAGATCAAGGATTGGAACTAACTGAACACAAATTCTGTTGAGGAAATGGTTAGGGAGGAGGCTGCTTTCAGCCTGAACAGCCACCTGATGCAGCTTAACATGTAGCTGCACAATTGCTAGCACAAGCGAAATGGAGAGAGCAAGAAAGCATGAGTAGATTGGAAGAAGGAACGAGAAATAAATGGCCTGCGTTGAAGGAAACAAGTCTTCAGAGAGCAGCCAACCCAACACAGATCAGCCCACTGCAGCCTTTCCCTTTCTGTGCACATATTCAGACCCACTCACTCTGTGCCCATGTGCAACTCATTAATCTCATTTCTTTGCTTGTCAACTCCCTTCTCCCTCAGCCATTTCTCGCCTCAGTTTTCACCATTTCTTAGATAAAAATCCGTCTGTTCTAACAGGAGAGGATTTTGTCATCTGTTCTCTGCCATGGTTAGCCTTTTGCCATATTTTCTGCTGTGCTTCAGTTCTACTTGGAAGTACGGAGAACTCAAGGAGCAACAGAGTACACTGAGATCCCTGGAGCAAAATGTACAGTAGTTTGTTCTTCTTCTTGCTCTTCGTCATTCTTGGTCCACTTCAGAGGATGAAGCAAGCAATAACAAATAATAATCTTTGATTATTTTATTCACATGACCCTGTCTTAACTGCTAGTTCTTCTCTCTGTTGAATGAGGGTCTAGACACTTGCAAAGCCCCTTTTTGGGGAATACTGCTTCCCAGAGAGAAAAGTACCTAAGTAAAGCTACCCTGTTGATACAGACCTGGTACCAATAGACAGTGCTGACATTGCTGGAGCCTGAGGCAAAGGTGTTGCTTCCCCCCCAGAGTGACATTTCCATCTGTTCTGCTCCCTGCTCTCCCTGCCGCAGAGATGCTTTGATAGTTGGCATGGCAGACTTGACTTCACCCACCTTCAGACAGCAGTATGCATTGCTGGTTTCCTTGTAACAGGCTTCTCTACTCTGTTAGGTTAGGAGCTGTCTCTGCACATTGAGCATGAGCTACGCTCACCTCCTTGGCTGACTCTGGACCCTTCCGCGGCAGTAATAAAAGCAACCTCTGACACTGCACTGTGAAATTGCATGTCCCAGCTCCAAAGTATCAGAGCAGAAAGGTTTCTCAGTAGAACAGCTTTGAGAATCAAAATGGGCAGCAGAACACCTTTTTTCCTTAACCTCATTACGGGAAACAGTGAAACAATTTAAGCTGAGTTCAGCTTGAGGCAGATGCCTGGCATGGAAAACTTCTGTCTCAAAGTTCAAGTGAGAAAGTGGTAAGCAAGCAAAAGAAAATGTTCACGACATAAAGCAATAGTTAGTTTAGGGGATACTATATGATCTTCCACTTGTATTTGTACACTGGGATGAATCTTGTGTATTCACCACAAGTATCACTCTCTAAAACAATTAAGATTATGGGAAAACACCCATCTATGAGTTTCTCAGATACCTGCCACATCAATAAGTTAATCTCAACTTCCTAGCATGCTTTATGTCTAATATTGAGAAGAAGTGAGCGATTTTGCTGAACTGAGTTATTTTATGATGTAAGGACACACGTTCACTAAGGGATAGGCTGAAATTACTAATTAATTTCCATTCCTGACCTAAGCAAGATGTCCAGCTTTTAAATGTGACAGCCGACTGTAATAGCCTTAAGTGCCACCTGATATCTAGAACTATTTTTACCCCACAAGCCTCATTTCCATCAGAATAGGGTTCAATGTGACCTTTATATAATGTTCTGATTTAGTCTATATTTTTGGGGGGGATATATGGAAAAGTAATTAACAAGTTAGCTCAAGGGACTGAAAAATAAAATGTGTACTTCAAGTAGAAAAAGAACAGGAATTGTTACAAACGCTCAAACCAAATTAAGCAAGCGAGTAAATCTCTGTTACAGACCCTGGGGGAAAAACAAATCCTTTCCCTTAGAATAATACAGAAAGATGCTTTCCCTCTCTGAAATGTGTGAAGCAGAATAGCTTTGCATAGCACAGCAAAATTATTGTGCCCCTAATGACAGCCTGAAAGCATGCTGTCACAAAACTGCACCACTTTGGATGCTGCTGTACAGCGGGCAGTGAACTGAAGTCCTTGAGACTAGATCAGATGCACTTTCCAGGTCTTCAGTGTGCGAGAGTAAGCAGATAAAATACCAACTTTTTGGAAAGTTTCATTTCAATAAGCTAGGGACACCTGTTTATTTTCTTTTTTTCTTTTCTGATCATCATCAAAGGAGTTACAATTTCAACTTCTGGCAATCAAGAGAAGGCCATTAGGGCATTATTTTCAGGAAGAAGAGATACCCTTTATGAAATTCAATTTCATATCAACAACCAGTTAATTATTTTTAAGGCAAACGTACTGTATAGTTAGCATATAAGGATATACAGATAATTCCTATGTAAATATTAATCTCAGTAAGATCTCAAATGTTTTTCATTTGAACTCATAATGTAGTTGTCTGAGAATGAACAACATGTTGCCAGCACTTCGACCAACTGGATCTCCTCTACTCTTTGATGAACAGGGTAGCACCAAACAGTAACAGCATTTGTTGACAAGAAGGAAGGAAAGACAATGAAAAATTGGTTACAATATGCCTGTCGTCAAGCAAAAGACCTATCTAATATTTGAATCATAGAATCACAGAACGGTTTGGTTTGGAAGGGACCTTTAAAGACCACCCACTCCCACCCCCCTGCCCCGGGCAGGGCCCCCCCTCCCCCCACCCCCCTCCCCCCCCAGCCCAGGCTGCTCCCAGCCCCGTCCAGCCTGGCCTTGAGCCCTGCCAGGGACGGGGCACCCACAGCTGCTCTGGGCAGCCTGGGCCAGTCTCACCACAACAAATTTATTCCTCATGTCCAATCTAAATCTACCTGCTTTCTAAACTAATATCAAACTATTCTAAACTATAATACAAAGGTCGTACTGAGCAGAACCTTCCTACCTCCCACCATAAATAGTCATGAAAAATCAGAATCTTTACAATTTGATATTATGAAATTAGCTCAAAATAAAAAGAAATTTGGACAAGGGAAAACCTGGGATTTTAATAATTTTATGTCTAGTGTTTTAAATCTATGAAAAGTGATAACTCAGCAAATATCTAAATGCAAGTTTGTATAGAACAAGAAAAAGCACTTGTTTTTTGCCAAAAATATGGCTCAGAATTCCATTCTGTTTTGGTTTTGTTTTTTTTTTAAACTCACCATGTCCCATGGACAATTTTATTTCTGAGGAACCAATAATTTCACTGGAAAATTGAACAAAGTTTTACTTATAGCTAATACAGGAGCACATACTGGTTTTTAATCTACACATAAGTAAGTTTAGCACTTCTGCCTGGCAAATATATATTAAATACATGGCATTATTGCCTCTGTCCTGTCGATTTCCAGAGGTCTAGAATCCTCATAAGGGGAAAACCAATCCATCACACAGGCATCTTTTTATGGAAGCGAGTACATAATTTCCATTCTATAATACATTATAAGCTAGAAAGTAGGTGCTGGCTTCGCTTTGCCATTTCAGCATGTTACTCACAAGAACAGTCAGCGTGTGAGCGTTGAACTAGGAGGAGAGGTAGCTTTGTTGAAAATTGTTTTAAGCCTAATGTAACAGCTTCTATTGGATGTCCTGCCTTTTGGAGCATTGCATCTAAGAAATGTTTCCTTGTGATTTTATGTGTTCCCTTCCTCTCCTCAAGGAGTCTGGGATAATTTCTAATGATATCAAAGAGTCATTCTTCCAAGACACAGTGAGGGAGAGTACAGCATAACATGCGCCACTTCGTTCACTTGCCTTTACATGCCGACTGCCTGAAATAATAAATACATGACTCATGCCACATGTGTAGATGGGATAAGAAACATGGAAACAAATCTCCAAGAGAACTGCCCTGAGATTTTCCTATCTTGCTTTCACAGGATGCATGAGCTTTGGGTAAAACTACTTAATTGATCTGAAACTCAAAATGAAATATTGCAGAAGTGGATCAAAAGAGAGCATTTAGATGTCTACAACAACATAAAATCATAGGTATTTAACTGGAATGGGAAAAAAAAAAAAAAAGATTGAGATCAATACTTATCCAGAAGTAGGGCTAAAGAAAACCCTGTTGAAACTGTGAGGATCATTTGAAAAACTTGGTTTAGCTCTAGTGAAAAAGCGTGCGAAAAATAAGTATGCTTTGCCTTAGATGAAATATGTTTAATGAGTTATAATTACAGTTCATTAGACTGAAGCATTCTGAAACTGAAGGAAACCCTGTGAAATACCATTTCTATAGAGAGAAATTCACAGGGCATTTATTATTTCAGGATTAATAATCTTCAACCTGGTGGTTACAACAATAAGAGTGAAATTTTAGTAACTCCACTTCTACGAGATTACTCATGGAGGGTGTTGTCAGAGAAAGTAGACTCGATCCCAAAGAGCAAAGTATGGGAAAGAATATTGTTTTATTCCTTTGAATGCAAAGAAAAAGCAATTCTAGTTTTGATCCCAATAGGAAGTCAACTTAAAGTTTATAATATTTATATAATGTTTATAATCTTCATAACATTAATGTAATAGCTGCAATTTATCCTACCTCATATTCTTTAGTAAGTAAAGGTACGGTTTGGAAAAATACCGTGTTCCCCTCCAGATAATATTCTCATCTTTTCTCCCCTGCATCTGTTACACTAAATGCAGACTCTCATCTCAAGAGGGTTTAGAAGACAATCATAAAGTACTTGTAACGATTTTGAATGCTAAGTGACGACTTCTGGGCCTCGCAGCTGGCACATATATACCTCCTTCCCAGTGCTAATAGATCAGCCCTAGAATCAGGAGGTTAATTACACTCCACTAAGATAAACATCACGAACTGGCAGAAACTTGGTGGGGGTTTTTTTGTGGTGGTTTTTTTGTTGGGGGTTTGTTTTTTTTTTTTTTTGGAAAAAAGCAAAATCTGGTAGCTGATAAAACTTGCTTACTGCCTATACATTTGACTGAAATTACCACTAAAGGCTCTAGGTGACTGAAGTGAAGCTTTGGATACAGTTTCTGTTTATTTCTCAGCACCCTTGCGTCTTGCAAACTACATGACTGCCTTCCTGCTCTAAAGAGGTGTCTGCTTTAAGCAGGACACACAGCTTTGAAAATGTCAATACAATCTGAGAAATAAGCTGTATTAGAACAATCCCATAAGAATGGACTAATCTGTTACCTTCAAAACAACATCTGGTCATATCTTAAAAGAAAACCAATAGAAACTCTACATTATGAAGCACCTGAAAAGTTTGTATTGCTTATTAGATTTTAGAGATTTAAATTACTGTTATGTAAAGAACGACTGCACTTTATTCACAGATCTTCCTCTGGAAAAGCTCAAACAAGGAATATCTTTAAAATAAAGGTTTAAAAATAACTTCATTTTTATATGCATGCCCTTCATCACTAAATTTAGAACTTTTTTCCTGATCTTAATGCGACATTCTGGGTTTTATTTTGATTCCCTCAGGAGCAAGATAGTGTGCTATATTGTTAAAATTTATATTGTGATTCTAGGCTGCACTTTCACTGTACCTAATTTAAGTTCCAACTGAGCAAGCAGATGCTTAAACACATGCTCACAAAAACAAGTCTACTATACATTGACTATTCAGCTACATACTTCATTGCTTTGCTGAGGAAGATCCAAAACAAGCTATGTACATCTGTGCAGAAAATTATTGTTTCATCTTACGGAATTTCTAACAAACAGTATCAACACTTAAATACAGCTTATTTTGATCACAGCCACATTTCATGCAAATGTAGAGTTGGGTTATACTGTATTAATACCTAGCAGAAGAGTTTAAGATCCAAAGTTTTCTATTCAAGGCAGAGACTATAATTGTTTTCCCAAATGTGGAATTTTTTCATTTGAGTAGGGAAAAAAATTCATTCTGTGCTCAGAGAAGTTTAGTCAAATTAATTCCTGCAAAAAGCTTCAGACTAATCAAAATTTTCCCAAGAAAATAATTGCTTCAAAAATAATTGCTGAAAAATCTAATCATGAAGTGCCAATGTCCTAGAACCAGACTAAATAACAGAAAGCATTATTTCACTTACTCCTGCAGATATTTAGTCATGTTCCCTTGTAACATAATTTCAGTTGAGCAGTTGAGATTTATTTGTACAAATGTTTACAAATATGTGTTTTGTCTCTTAATCTTCTGTGTACCATTTATGCTAGAGGCATTTGTTCATCTGTCCAAATCAAAGAACAAAAACATTCTGGTGCTGTACGTTTGTGTATTTCTAGTTGTTGATTTGTCTGTGTGGAAATATCTATCTGCATTGCTGTACCAGTGCAACTCCCACATGTATAGTCTTACAGAGAACAGCATCCTTTCATGAAATAACTAACAGGAAAAGGTCATCAGTCCTTCCATTAAGAGTTTTTATCCAGAAAGTTACACTGGTACAGCTATTACCGCATAAATAATTGTGGCACATTTTTAGATGCCAATAAACCCAGAAGGACTGAGAACTAGTTTATAACAATAAAAATAACAGCTAAAAATTAGGTGCAGCTCATTCAGCTGACCACAAGTAACTGATTTGAGTTTGAAACATATCTGATCAAGTATTGGGGGAAAATATTTGAAAAAATACTGGTGTAAATAATGTTATAGATAATGGGTCAATTCAAGGAAATCATAAACATTTAGGAACATTCTGTGATGGAGCAATGCTCAAAGACATTCATTGTAAATTACTGGCTGAGCTTTGTTGAACACAAGAATTATGTGGAGAAGTAAACAAAGCAGTGATACTGCGGCAGAATGAAACAAAGCAGTCAGAAGTGATTAAAAACAATTCATTTAAACAAATGCAAAGTAAACAAACAATGTCATCTGGCACCCCAAAAGGCAAGGGCTCCTGAGGAACTGAATATAGAATCTGTAGGCTTTTGTGAAACTATGGAAATTTCCAGCTGGCAAGTAACCAAGATCTGTAGTGGAGCCCTGTGGCTGTCTTAATAAATTCCGCTTTTCTCCTTCCACCCATTTCCAGCTGATGTATCTGGTTAGCTTGGCCAGCTCACAGTTAACAGGCTGTCACAAAAGCGCCAGAGATGTTCCAAACGCAGAAGGAGGCCATATCTTCATGAGACACTCCACTGGTCATAACAGGAATGACGGTTTTACAATGCACAACCACAGCAAGATTCCCTTGAACATTGCCACGGTGTGTTCATATGTGCCTCTAAACTATCCCTACAAAACGTGCATACAGAAACCAACTCCATAAAAGGAAAAAGGAGTGCTTTTTTTTCTTTCCTATGTAAAAAAATCTCCTTCTGTATCTGACACTTCTATTGAACAGCTGCAGTAGGTTTCTATTAAGATATTTTCCATGAAAACTTTAAGACTGACAGATCTCTCAAGAAACAGATAGTTGAAGGCTGATGCTTAATAATTATTATACTCCTCAGGGGTGTCTTAGTACTCTACAGTTCTTTCTTCCTTTCTCTGTTTTGCTGTGTTTTTTCTCATCTCAGTCATGCCTTCTGTCCATTCCACTACTATCTTCACATTAAAAGGTCCCTTTTGCTTCTTTCTCTATTCAGTGCTAGTCTTAACTACTCTCCCTCTCTAACATTCTACTCTTGGCTTTGTTCTCTGTCCTTTCATTTATTATTCTACACTGTACTCTAATTACTTATATTGCTCTCAAGTTGTCAGTTAGCATTGTAAACTGTTCAGTCCTTCCTTGCCATCCTCCTTTCTTCATTCACTTTCCTTACCTTTTCTCTTTTGGTCCTCTGGAGACGTTTACTTCTTTTAACAAGCCACTATAAAATGACTCCCTAGTTATTTGATGTTTTAGCTCACTGAGTTTATACAACTCAGTGCCATTTCAAACACGTTAAGCTGTTTAGTGGCATTCCTCTTTTGTACACTGTCTTCTTTTTCTTTAAATACTCCCAAGATAATGGATTGCCAATTAATTAGAAATAGTTAATCTTTGCAATAGAATAAACACTACGTGTTCGTGTCTCTTGGGGAGCTCCTAAACTAATTTTTATGACTGCATTGCTAACTGTTCTCACTACTTGGCAGCCTGTCAATGGAAATAAAAGCTCACTGAGCAGATATCCAGGCCATAGTTTGTAGAACATTTTCTTTGATCAGGGTGCTTCTGCACCTCCTTCCCTTCCTTCACTGCTTGCTCCCAGGCTGTGCTGTCTTTAAGGGTGCCAGTTTTGGGGGTCACTCAGATGACTGAGCTTCCCCAGCATAATGACAGATAAAAAGCCCAGATAAACACTGACTGCTTTTGACCTAGTTTGTTGTGTGAAGCCCAATGTGGCAGCTTAATGAAGGAAGAAGCAAAAAGGAATATATGTGGCAGAGAAGATTTTGAACTACTGCTGGAGGACTGTATCTCCTACTGACTATAAACTGAAAAGAAAAAAAAAAAAGAGAGAGAAGGAAGGGGAGTGGACAGAAGAGAAAAGAATCCAACCCCGATATGGCTATGTATCATGTGCTATACACAAAATAAACCTGGTCAAAATTATTTTTAATAAAGGTAGCTCTCAAGAAAAGGTTACCGTGATGCAGATGTAACTGTAAATTATTTGTACCTGCTGAAGTTGGTTCCTCTTCAACTGAGGCTGTGCAAAAGGGTGGCAGGGGTGAGGGGGAGGCAGGGACAGGGAAGGAGAAAGGGAAAAGGAAGGGAATGGAGAAGAAGAAGGGAGAGAGAAAAAAATACAGATGAAGAAATGCATATAGAGCTAATTGTTACATTATTTACATTTTCTTAATATATGAGCAATAAGATATCATGAAAAACTTTAAATAGTTTGATCAACTTGAGAAACAGATGCTTCATCTTAGAGAACCGAGTTAAAATTAATTAATATCTTAGCTTATATTTATACATTGCACTCTTAAACTTTCCCTCTTAATTTAGCTAGTAGGATATGCCCAATACTGCAACAGCAATGCTCAACAGAAGTTTCAGTCAGCTTCTCTGCAGCCAAATGTACTGCCAGAGCTAGCTGCTGCCGCACTACAAAGACACTGCTCTTGATCTAAAGTCTTCAAAACAAGGACCGCAGGACCCAGTTACTGGGTTAGCTAAGGCTGTTGTCTGATGACACAGATAAGCCAGCTGCTCGTTAGCAGTTAGTGAGAGGTTTGGTTCACACCTTTTTTCCATCTCTCCATCCTCCACCCTCCTTCTGCTCCCTTCAGTTTCTTTCCAACTAAGTACTTTGGGAGCAAAAATTGCAGTTTTGGGGTTTGGCTTTAGTTTTCTGTTGGGGTTGGGGGCGGCAGTTGTCCATTGGTGTCTCCATTCCAGATGTTTATTGTCTGAGGAAAGCAATAAAAATCCGTATCTTCATACTAGAACCTTTCCCTTTTGGTGGTAGATAACCATTAAATTGCCTTAAGTTATCATCAGAAAGCACCTTTGACTGTAGACTATCTACTACCAATACATTTAAAAAAAAAAAAAAAAAAGACTTATTCACAGTAAAACTGTATTTTAAAAGTACATCAGTGACCTAGTTCTTTCCCTCCTTGCAGCTGGTATGTTTTATATACATATGCATCATAAAAATGGTCTTCTCACAGTCTGGGACAGTTTTCAATGACAGAAAAAGCAGCACTCAAGTGTTTCTTACTTGGACACTGTAAAAGCACCCAGCAGTTTGAAAGGACTCTCCACAAATGTGATACAGAGACCCTGTTAAGATGCTAAACACAGGTGTCCATACTTCTATTTTTGTTTTTCTTTTAAGGAGTCTCTCTATCAGTTGAAAAGGAAGCTCCTTCTGTTTGATTTCTTGCAGAATCAGTTCTACACAAACAACGCTCCTACAGCTATGGCAAACACCAGTTCATCCTGAAGGCTTCAGAGCTTGCACTTGGCGTAGATAAAGATTTCAAACATTTTCTCAAAGGTCAGTGCAATGCTTGGTAAATGGGCTGCTTTACCTTCAGTATCACTCCATGTATTCTGGTTGAAGAAATTAGTAAAGGGGCAGGAGGATCTTTCCTATTTTAGTGAAATTTTGTCAGGTATAGCGAACACCTGGCTAACAGACTCCAACTGTATTTGAGACCAATTATACACCTTAGTTGATTCAGTACAGTAGTCTATATGCAACTGTTTGTGACAATTAATGCTGGACACACGCTATTTCTAATTGCAGAGTAACATGGTGTCCTTTGGGGGGCTGTCAAATCTAATCAATAGAAAATATTGAATTACTGTCTGAAGCACCAGCCAACCACCTTCTCTCTAACTGACGGTTCCTGAGGTAAATGGGTGATTTCTATGTATATACCTTGCTGTTCAGATACACACTTAGGACAACTACATTACAAGAAAAGTACACTGTGAAATGCAGGATCTAAAATGGCCCAAACAGGGTACTTAATAGGCTTACCAATCCCTTTTGTTAACTCCTCATTTAGTGTTTAGACGTGTTTTGAGGTGTATATAGGTCAGGATCACAACAAGGCTTCAAATTTTACACTAACCTGTTCTTTTACTGTATAATTGCTGAATTGTAAGTGAAATATGTTTGTAAGAGTAAAGGATTTCAAGACAATGAAAGAAAGAAGGGAAAACACCAACCTCTTGTTTTTAAATTGAACTAGTCAGACACATCATTAGTTCCATAACAGCATGACAGCTGATTCCAAGAAAAAGAAACTATTTACATTTTCAGAACAACAGAATCAGAAGTAAATAAACTACAAACTAAGTAAATCAAGCATGTTGTAATTTCTCAAGGTACCAGAGGCAGAGGACTACAAAACCAGAACAGAACATGAAAGTTACTTAGAATTCCGGTAACAAATTTTTTTCAGACTGCTATTTGAATAATATTCTTAGGGTTAATTATCAGGATGAATACCAGCATCAGCAATTCAAAACTGGATTCTGTTATTACTCTGATGGTCGTTTCAGTGGGACCACTCTGCACTTAGGTATACATCTAAATAAAATAGGATAGCTGAGTCCCAGATAAAATAAATCATTCAGATGCCAAGAGAGCTATGCCATTAACATTATTTTTCTGTTTATTTAATTACTTTTGACTATTTGATTGGTGGTTTGGGCTTTCTTAGAAATAAACTGCTCATTTTTGGTCTGAGTTAAGACTACAGTTATGAGAATTGCTTTTGTAAAATGCAAAAGACCTAGTTCTACTTGTCAGTACTGTGTTTCTTATCCTTAGACAAAATTAAAGATGAATATTAAAAATAGGTAGGAAAATGCAGTTATGAACTTGTTTGTACTTCATGCACACATTGTAAAAAAAAGTCAAATTAACTTAATCTCTTGCTATATATGCCATGACCTCTTTCACACCCCCCATAGCTTGATAAGCCATGTTTAAAAAAACAGCCTCCAGTAAGCTATTGAATACTGAAAGAATACACTATTTTTGCTTTATATTAACTCAAATGCAATGTCAGCACTTTTCTTTCCACTTGATAAGTAAATGCACTAAATTACTACACCAAAACATTCGTACAGAACACTGGTTTTTTCCATCAGCAGTGATCTAAAACTTGAAGTTATTTTAAAAATCTACTTATACAGTGACTCATTTCCATAGTAATTACCCGTAATTTACTCTTCTTACTTATTTCGGAGGGGTGGAGAGGGAGTAAGCTGGACCTGCTTTGCTCAACTGAGCTGGCACAAGCTGCTGGGCCACCATCAGCCTGGCTTTCTCCTTCTGACTCCTGAGCAATGAGACTTGCACAGAGGAGACAGGTATTTGACAACTCCCCCCTTCTGCCCCTCCAAACAGTCATGAACACCCCCAAGTCATGGTCTGATAACAGCACTGCATGACCTTAAACAGTAAACTACTCCGCAGCTTTAAAATTCAGTTTCAAGAACATTTTTCTTCCTTTTTAATGCATCACTGAAAAAATATTTTAAGATACATGGCAGCACAAACATTATTTTTTGTCTTCTTAGAGAAAATACAGTGTTCACTTCGGAAAACTTAATCACACTTTCCTTAGAAATTAATAATACTGCATGACATCAGTAGGGAAAAAAAACCCAAGACACGGGCAGATTTGGAAAGCATATACCAGGATACATATTGTCCAACGTATATGAGCTTAAGAGAAATAATGTAAGAATGCAATGCTTGGAGTATCTCAATACCTATTCTGGATTTCTGATTATTTCTGTTACAAAGGTAGAAACCTTGACAGGTCTGGGAAAAATCTGAACTTTGAAGTAAGGTAACTTGAGGGAGGCAGATTCAGTGTAACAGTGTGCTATAGTATGTTATATATTATGACACATTACATTAGTTTTGTGTTTACATTAAGGCTTGTGTTAATTTTATATTAATGTGAAATACGTTTGCCTATAACATTCAAATAAAATATATGCTCATATATAAAAGAATAAACGGAGATATACGACATTATCTCTATGGAAAATGCTACGCAAGAGCTCTACAAAATTAATCAAATGAACCCCCTGTGAAGAGCAAGATTCAAGAGCAAATAACATTTGCTGAATTGCAACGTCAAAAATAAATGACATTCTACTTAGCATCAGATCTCATGATCTCAGAGGACCTGTGCACTGTTAAGACTGACTTGCCAAAAAACTCCACATCAGTCATTAGGAATGTGATTTTGATCTTACAGATGTTTTGTTGACAGTACATGCTTAAGAATTCTGTCTCTTCATGTGCTCCCCATTTACAGGCTTCAGTGCCTTTCTTCGTGAAGTGGCTCAATCTTTGGTTCTCAGCATGGCCCTGTGGGCAGTATTGGCGTGACTGATGAGGTGACCCATGGTCAAGCAAAGGTGTGAAACAAGCTGTGCGTCCACCAAAGCTGCCCTTGCACACAACCCGGCTCTGTCTCGGGTTGTCAGCTTAAATGTGCTAGACACCTCCATGCCACGGCTCAGATGAGTAATGCTATCTCCCCAACTCATAACAAGTAACTCAACATCTCAACTGGCTGCTACTGCAACAATTGATACAAATAATTTTCACCCCCATAGGTATATAAGAGGAGGAGCAAACCCTAAGAAAAACAGATTGTTTTCAAGATGCGTGAAGCTGATAAATCCAGAAAATGCACAACAAATCTGGAAAACACACCATTAACGCCAGTTGGTCAAAGATATACCTGTTAGTATGAGTAAGAGGTTTTTATCTTGCAGTTTTATAGTGAGGTTGAGTTTGTTCTGTTGGTCTGTGTTAATTGTAACTGTAGTACTGGGACACCAGCACACCCTTCACCATTCACACGCCCTTGGGAACAGCATTGCCGCCTTCTAGCTTCAGCTGGCTGAGTTGTGTTTGCAGCTACTCTTGAAACAAAATAAAAACAAGAAGGGAGACACTATGAATGGATAAAACCCTGCTTGGATGACAGATGCTAAATGAAAAACAAAGTCATTAATTAAGAAAACCTAGAAATGTCCGTGGCACTCAACAGAGGAAACCTATCACTCTTCATAGGTTTACATCCACTTAAAGCCTACTTTAAAGAAAAACTTATTCTTTCTTCTCTTCATTATTTTATTTCAATAAATAAATTTCTAACAAAAAGGTATCTGAGAAAAAAATCAGGTCTATGTCTTAGATGTCTTAAAATGACGTTAGAAATGCCAGTAAAGGTGGCTAATTAATTCTCACTAATCTTCCTTTTTTTCTAAGTATCAGGGTTTGGTGCTGAATGAGTACATGTTTAAATATGAAATAAAAGATTTATTTAGGTAAAATTTTGCAGATTAGATAATTATTTTTGTGGTTAGTACCTTCACATTTACAACTCTGTAGAACAAAGCAGCCAATGGAGTACCCACTGAGCCTAGTATCTGGCAGGATGTTCTTCTTAAGGAAAGCAGCAGAAAAAGAATTAGTTTTAAAACAATTATTCAGTTCTTAGTCAGCTGCAGTTCTTGCCAAGGTTTCAAGTGCTGCCAAATGCACAACAGTACTTAAAGCCATAATTCTGAAACCAGGAGTAATCTGCCATGACTTGAAATATCACACAGTTTTGAATATACACACACACACACACATGCTGCCATATGCAGTTTTGAGAAGATGTACGTGTTCCAAAAGAACAGAGAATGTAATCAGAAAATATCCTAGCACTTGTATGAACAAAACCAAGTGTACTCAAAGAGAAAATAGCAGTTAGGACAAATAAACCGCAACTCTACACGGTCCTGTAACACCAGATACTACCTTCAATGCATGAACTTGTTGTGACACTATGCTATTTCTTAACCCAGACTAACCTCAACCAACCAGTCTGCTGGTAGCAAATTACCTTCAGACTGACCAGTTTGCCCCATGGAAATAGATAGTAGGAAGTTCAAAAAACACACAGGAAAACCCAGTAACTTTAAAACCCTAACATTTCAGGACAAGTACGTATCCTGCAGTTTTCAGTGCTTTCCCAAATACTTTGTGGGTTTTGACAAATTTGCTAATATGCCAGTTACAAAGTTCATACTGCCATCCTTTCTGGGGAATGAAGCTGTATAAACCAACAGAGAACAATTTTATCAACATATGAAAAGTCTTCAGATTGCAACAAGACAAAACGAAAAGTATTCAAAAGTAACTGTTTCATAGAAAATACTCTACAATATATTGAACAAAGCTGCCTAGGACTTGGGGCATATACTTCTCTTGCCTTGCTTGGTTCTTAAACGCTACAGAAGAATTAACTTTTTTATTTTTTAAATCCAAATTTGTAGTACTCTTTTCAGCATGACCGAGGGTCAGCATACTGCTTTACTGAGATAATTTCCATGCAAACAATCTTCAACACAGAAAATTTGAACTGTAAATTGTATAACATGCCACGAGGAGAATTCAAAGGAGCAGATGGCAGCTAAAATCAAGGATGTGGTGTTAAGAGGAGTCCCATGCAGGAAGACATCACTTTGGTGCAGTACGTGTTTTTAATTGTTTTTAAGTAACTTCAGGAATAAGGAACAGGAAATACCCTGCAATAAAGCTACACAGCATGAATATAAGTATAGGAAAGAGAAGACTTGCACTAGGTGCAAGAAAGGCAAAGCAGATATTTTTAAAAGAGTAAATATTCTGATTGCCAGGTAAATTTTGGAGACTGGAACATACTGCTTAAGGAATGGTTGACGTACCAGTATTCACCTCTAGCTTTTCTGATTCAACAGAAACAAAAGAAGACACTACTAATTTTGCAGCTAATATTAGATTTATATTTAACTTCACTACAACTCAAATCTATACAATAAATAAATTCGAATCCATTGTTTTTTTAATACTGAAAATAACATGGTGAAAAATATGTGTGATGTAGACTGTGGCAAAACAGTGACAATAACGTCCAATAAAACACTGCCCTCATCTAGATGTATTACCACATATATATGTTATAAACAGCAACAATGACTCATGGAAAATACCTGTTTCTCTAAGGATATCTGCAGAAGCCATACTGCACCTGGACCTTTACACACCTAGCACGTTGTTCTGCCCTAAAATATGAGTGACAAAGAAGCTTACATTAAACCTGAGGCAGTTTGTACAACTTGCTGTGCCCTAGACTGGTTTTACTAAGCATGCAAAGTTCTTTGCAGGCTACTGTATTTCAATAAACAGAAATGCCAAAAGAGAAATATGCTTAAACGTAAGTGTAAAAACAGATTATTTCTCTCTCTTGCTGACACTGATGTGGCTTTGCTATATGCAAAGAGGCAAGAGAGAACACTATGACATGAGGTAAAGAAATAGACCTGGTGTGAGGTTTCTTTATTCTGCTTAAAAATGCTACATTTCCCCCCTTAATTTGTCAGCTATACACCATTCTTAATTTTTCAGAAAATAATAGAAGCTGAGTACTCAAGTATTTTTCTCACAACCAAGTGAAGATAATTTACATTGACTTTTCTTTTATCTTAATGAATAAAGCTGCTTGAAGTCAAAAGTTTATCAGCCTCTCTGACTTCACCCCTGTAAGAAGCATTTTCACAGCAGCCATCAGTCAGCACACTGGTGCTCCTCCACACCTTTCAATTTTTATTACTAGTAGGAGTAAGGCCTATCGATTTTGAGGTGTTGGTTTTTGGTAGTGTTTTGGGGGTTTTTTTGGGGGGTGGGGGGGTGGGGGTGGCTTTAAAGATTTTTCTCATCCCAAGTGTATGGATCTGACGAAACCCATCTCACCCCTACTTTTCCACACATTCCTCAGCGCAGATTTATTCATTTTGCCTGCACCTTCTGCCAGAAGAAGAGGTCCGCATCTTCAGAGGATGCTCTAGCACCCCTTTCCAGCAGCTGCATTTCAAAAGCAATCCCAACCAGCATGTCCCATTGTGAGAAATAAGAGCTGTTGGGCTCTGGCAAGCTGTGTTAAAAATCTGTCCTTCACTCCTTTTGTTTTTCCCTCTTTGGTGCTGCAAACAGATGGCAAAACCTCTCCTTGCCGTTACTCCCTTTCAGCAGGTGTTTGATGGAGGCTAGAGCACTTCCACAGACTCGCATCTCCACTGCACACCGTTGCAGCCCATCACAGAAGCACGGGTTGCTCTTCATATAATCTGTTCTCCTCAGCACTTGAGATGTTGCAAATGTTTTTTACCTGGTTGGTTCAGGTCAGAATAATGTAAAGCAGTACTTTTATCCTTGCTTCTGGATTCAGTAATGCCTTGTGTTCTTCATAAAAAGGCATAAAAAGAAATACAGGATAAGCAGAGAAAGCTGTATGGTGCTCTGAATCACTGAGTGCAAGAACCATAACTTTACCTCTTATCTGCTGATGCATCACTTTTGTTTGGGATGTCAAAGTGCTCACCACTGGATTCCAGACGCTGGACAGTATGTAAGATTTTTGTATGTTATTATAGGACCAGAGAGGCTGTGGAGGCTCCCTCCTTGGAGATACCCAAAAGGCATCTTTACATGGGCCTGGGCACCCAGCTCTAGGTGGCTCTGCTTGAGCGGGGGCAGCTGGACCACAGAATCCAAGAGGTCGCTCCGTACCTCAGTCCTGCTGTGATTCTATGAATCACATTGTGTCTAAAGAACAATTAATGAAGGGCTGTGCAATGAGAGTGAAACAAAATATATTTCTGCAGTTCCTCAACTTTCTTCCTGTAAGTATTTGCCACTTTTCAATCTCTTTACATAAAGATCTAACATACATTTTATGACATCTTGGCTGTCATAGTACCATTATTGAAATACATTACATTTAAAGGACTAATTACAATGACAGTGACGGACAAAATCCCTATTGCTTCCATAGTCTTCATCTCTAATGTTGAAGGTAAATACATCTAAATGCTCTAAGTGTATATTTCTGGAGTTCTGGGAAAATGACAGGCAGATACTTACATACTTAACTTAAAAGAACTACTGAGAAGACCTTGCCTGGAACACGATTGATTCTCATTATAGTTAAGTGCAGTAAGGAACAAGAAATTACTAGCTTGTCTTCTACATCATTAATTGCTTTCTTCAGGACAGAACCTGAAGATTAATCTTTTGTTGGCTACCTACCTTTTGTTTTTCCCTACCTAATTGGAAAAAAAAATTAGCAGGTATTAAGTAGAAGTGAAAAACTTTATGTTTAGGTCAACCCTAAAACTTCTATGCTTGTAGCGAAATACTTCACCTTAATTTCAACCCTTTTAGGAGACAAAATAAAAGTCCAACAATTTTAAAACACTTTGAGTATTTTTGAAAAAAATTGAAATTAGACATCAATAAATGCCTCACAAAAATAAAAATGAAATTCATTAATATATTCTCAGGAATAATTTTCCAAGTTTTTAGGTTAAACCTGTTCCTCTTAGTTTTTAGGTCAATGACATATGCAACAGTTTTTAAAGTAAAAAAAAAAACAAACCAACTTCTGAATTTAACTCACATTCATAAATAATTTGCATGGGCCCCGTGGCATTTTCCAGTTAATATTCATGAAAAAAAAAAAAGTTCAGGTTTAAAGATCTAAACGCCTATAATGCTAACAGGTGCAGTTTTATTGCATTTTCAATTGCCCAACTTTATACAGCATTATTAACATTAACACAAAACTGTATCTAATACCACTATCCAACAACAAATTAAACTTGAAATAACTCCACTGAATTAACTGAAATACAAAAATTAATCCTACAATATTCTGTCAAACAAAATTAACTTTTTTCCCCTCCAAAACGTGGTTGTTTTTTTTTTTTTTTTTCACCAGGAATTTTATGATGACTTCACTGAACAGAAAATACTGCCCTTAAGGAAGTTCACTACAATATCAAATTTTAAATTAAGCCATATATTTTAAAGTCTATGTTAATTACTATGTACAGCATTCTGCAAGGGCTTTCTACATCAAAGATTATTATGACTAAATACAAGATATATTCAAGAAACAGACATAAAAAATAGTCATGAAATATTCATCTGGTCAGCAAATTTTTCTACTTCCTAAATGTTCCATGTTTTAGCCTAGTGAATTTCAGCCGTGACTCTGCATTAAAAGAACACAGTGACACGCTATATATGTAAAACAAATACACACACACACACATATATATACATACTTGTGTGCCCTCCTGCTGCAGGCTGACAGACCAAAATTTCTGATTGCTATCTGCAGTCAATGACTAAATTGAAACAGCCAATATTTGACTGAATTTCCTTCACTTATATTGATTCTTTGCACCACACAAAGGTTTTTACATAAGATCCACTTTATAAATGTAAAAGTGACTGAGTGAATTTATTGTCTTCTTCTAAACTGGAATAAATCAATCAAATACACATTTATATTACTTTCCACTGGCTATGCTTCCTTTACTGTACTTTCTTGCCGTTTGAGAATTTTTTAAATGGACTCTCACAACACTAAGGCACAATTCAGACCTATGTAAGGCAGATGGAAACTCCACTGACATCACTGGAGTTCAGTCTAGCCAGGACAAAATCTAAGCTTACAATCCCAGGATAATTAATTCCTCTGTAATTAGGTCAAGTTTTCCCAGCAAAAAGTGATCATATAAATTTTGCTACCATTTTGCCATGACAAATGCACACCTCAATAAGTGAGAAGCTTAATGAGGTTCTAGCTGTTTCTCAAAACATATTATACTGTAAAGATCTTCAGCCTTCAGTCCACCAGTGGCCTCACAAGTCTGGGGAAGGTTAATAGTTGCATGTCTGTGCTTGGCTGCTGCACATCAAGGCAGTCAAACAGGTCACAGGAGAAAGGGTTAAGGTGGGTTTTTTTTCCCCGCTCCTTCTTACACTGGCAGAAGCTTCTGTGCTCCTTAGGGGAGATGACAGCTCAATTCAATGAGCTTTCTTTTCCTTCAGATAGTCTTATCCCTGATTTATCAGGCAACTTAAAAAGTGACTGTCACTTTGGTGGATTGAGCGACTTGGTAAAAACTAAAGAATGGCAGATGTTGTTTGCTTCCTAATAACACTAAAGAAATTGTTAATGGTAAATACATGTTATCCATAAAAATTGAACCAGTAAACTGAAAACAAGCAAACAAAAACATTTTCTGTCCATGTTTCCTCTCCTTCATCTTTTAAAAGTCTTTTTGCTTTCTTAGTCACAGTGAAGCCTTTAAAGGGTACTTCATGTCTGTTTTCTGTACTGTTTGTTCTACAAGTGACAAGAGGGATGTTGCTCTTTCTTTAACTGAAAGTCCAAATTACTTTCTCCTGATAGACATCTTGCAAACCAATTAGATTTTTTTACTGGATATAAACTTCTTTGTTTCATTTTTTCTGTGTGCTGTGTACATCTTCAAGTATGATCTTCCATGAATAAGTGTCCCAGATCTTTTGTATTACTACTGTGGTTTGGGGAATTGTTTCCAACCTATGATACTAGTGACACTAATCCTTTAGGTTGTTCCTATATTAAACTTTTTCCAGCTCTCCTGCTCCAAATTGGAGGTGAATAAGGTTCTCATAAGCCTTTCAAAAGGATATTCCCACACATGTCCTGTGGTCTGCATCACCTCTTGCAAGTACGAGCTTGTTATCTGCTGCTGTTCTGCAATAAAATTACATTTACAGGGTGCCACCACCTCATATCATTATCATACCTTGCTCTTATATCTTTTCAGTAAGAATGCAATCTCTATAATGCCAGTGGTACTTGGTATTATGCTAACCAAGGATACATCCGGACCACAGAGAGTCCGTGTTCAAGAACACCTTCCAAAAATGTGTTGAGGATGGTCAGAACAATCCAGAAGAACTTATCATGTCTCATCCAGCTTCCAGAACTTACCAATTCTCATCCAGTTTTGTTCAGGACACACTATGTTGCATAGCAGCCAGTACTAATATCCATTTTTAAATAACTTCTGCAGTTTTCCAGGGTAAAAGCAGAACCAACAGTTTATCCCTGACACTAAGCTGCTGATCTGTTCTGGTGTATTTCGAAATTCTACAGGGTTTCATACTGCTCATCCTTTCGTTCATCAACATTACTCTTGAAATATTTATGGGAAACTTTATTTCTATATTCAGCTTCTCTCTGGGCACACATCACATTGAATTACACCACCTCACACTTCCTTCAAATGCACACAACCACACTCCCATCCTCTTTGAAGCTGGGACTGCTGTTGATCTTGTACAGTCCAAAGTACAGCTTGCCGTGCCCAGCTGCCTACATGACAATGATGCTGCTCTACGACTGAATGCCAGACTTATATCTTTTCTTGCTCCTGATGGCTTTCTCATCAGCAATCTATATTTACCCACTGATCAAAGAATTGCTGTGTTCATACAGTCCATTTTCTGTCATCACACCCATTCTTTTTCAATACTAGGAGTAAATATTACAGTTAAGATTCCTGGTATGGAGACACAACAAACCCTCAGAAAAAATCCCTTAAAATTAGTTTGCTGTTTATCTTATCTTATGATGCTGCTAAAACAAATTTGGATCAAGCTATCCCATTCTTGTGTCTACATTTCAGCAGACTTGAAAATACCAAAGAAAGATACAATGAACACCTCAGAAATATCAGAACAAGAAACACTAGCAAAAATGAAAATAAGGGTTAGAGAGTTCCATTACTCAGGTGGTGGAAACATAAACGGAGAAGCACCTGAGCACTATTTACATAGAGAAAATAAACCAGATCCTGAAAAGCTTTTTGCTTTTCTTTTTAAACACATACTTACAAAGATGATAAAGTTCAGTAAATTGGAGACGTTCACATCGAAACATAAAGTGATGTTTCTATTAGATGAAGGTGTAACCGTATAATGTACCAGAGTGGTAGTCAAGTAAATGGTCAGGAAAAAAATACCCTGAAATATACATCATTTAAAAAAATGGCATTTTCCACCTACTTTTAGAGCAGAGGCTGCCAACTAGGTCAGCTGGACTTATCCCACCTCATCAAATTGCCTACTTTAAAATCACCCCTTCTGTGTACCTCACATTTGTAAGATTCCTGAGAAATGCAGACCTCTAGTCTGACTCTTTGGGCTTCATGCAGCAATATTTGGGTGCGATGACACACCATGACTTACAGGAGGTCATCCTGTGTTTCGTAATAGTCTGTTTTGGTCCTAATGTTGATGAATCCTCACAGCCAATCAGCAATACAATTCTATTCAAGTTGGAAGCTTGTAAATAATGGGCCCTGAATGCTTGTTAAAAATGTTACAGTGCACATATATTAAAATAAATAAAATATATATATATATTAAAAAAAAACCACACCAAAAACTCCCAAGTGCTATGAATGTGTTCAGTTCTTTGGAAAATGCTCAAATCAGCTACCAAATGCACTGTTTCGTTTGTAAGTGTGGCTTGATTGTGTTTACCCATTCCTTTAAACAGCGCATATCTTTCTACTTTCCCTGAAGCATGACACCTGTATTCTCAGATCCTCTGTCACCATTTCCCCCTGACACAGGGTTTCAGGACCCTTCTGCAGATTCTTCTAAACTTTATGTACTCCCGAAGAGTGGAAACGTGTAGTCCTACAGGTGACATAGTCCTACAGGTTACACATGGCACTTACTAATCAGCAAAACTTAATTTTGCTGGTTTTGGTTGAACTGTGGAATCAGTTCCCTCCCCTTCCTTTGGGCTACTACTCAGCTGCTTTGTTAGGCCGTTTTGATTCCTTTTAATTATATTCCCTTAATCACTTTGTTCTCACCAGGTAGGTCACTAAAGTTAAGTTTCACTGTACTGCATTCTGGTTTTCCATTAATCACATTCTCTTTGCTGCTCCAATTCTCACCAGACAGACTGTTGCCACTGTGTTTCATGTACCACGTGCTGAGTAATGACATTAAAAAAATTCTGCGTTTATAAAGCTAAATTGTCTCCTCCCCACCTAAATATGGTAGCGAAGACTGTAAAGGTACAAACTAGCTATATTTGTTAAGTTGCTTCTGCAAGCCCCATCTCCTGTCCCACTGAACCAAGTAGAGTCCTCAGGTTCCAGGAAGACCTGCCCCACCAAGGTATGTGACTTCAGCACAGAAAATGTAGCTTTTTTTCTCTGGCAGGCCAAAGGCATGTGGTAACATCACGTGTCTCACAGGATAATCAGCCCTATAGAGCTGAAGTAGACAAGCAAATTTGCAAAGAAAAGTAAATGGTAGGCAACAAACAAGTCTGTGACTTAGGGCTGCCAATTCAAAGAAGAAAGTGGACCTACTACGGACTATTTTTTGAATGAACACATCTCAGAAACGTGGATACAATACTGTTTGTTACAGAGTATGAAATTAATTTTGGTAGGAAATTAAATTATATAAAAATAAGTCTTTTAATTCAATTCCGATTAACCAGATTATTGGAGTTTTAATATTTCTTTTCCCAAACAAGGGTCGGATATTTCTCTAATAGTACTGCTATAAGTTTGATTTTGGCAAGGCCAGACAAGAACTGTGTAATTTAATTCTTTCTGTATTTAACTGTAAGACGCATGAAAGAAATGCTTAACACATCCCAGTTCTAACAGTATCAAGATTCATAGCTGCTAGTTTAATATTCACAGTCCTTACTTTAGGAAAATTTTATTTCATGGGTTTTGGGTGTTCACATATTCAGTTGCAATACTTGAAACATAATCTATTTAACTTTGGATTACTGATTCTTTGAAAGTGCTCAGGTCTTTTCTTCCATCTTGAGAGGGCAAGTGACGGATGCACCGATGTTTTGCAAGTAGCCACAACTTGCATTCAGATTGATATATCTAATTACTTTGTTTATGCTACATTGGTCAGGGTCTGCTATTTTAATATAACTAAGACTGATCCCAGTGACACTACTGGTGAGGACAAAGTTAATCCACTGCTTACTTTTGCTGCTGACTTAGGCTAATGTATTGTTCAGCTATGAGCTAATGACTCCTGCAGATGTTTCTTATTTCATGCCAGGAAAGGCAGAAGCTGAACTGAAATATTTTCATTTTATGACCATTATAGTTCCCCTTATAAATTATAGCTCATTCAGTCGTATTTTTGAATAAATCAAGTGACACTGACAACGTAGTTTTCCTATCTGCAAAAATTAATCTTACAGGACCAAATTCTGGCTTCATTAGACTGTTCATAATGAATAACATAACTGATGATCAAAAAGTTGACCTGCCTAAGAAGGACAGAAAAGTAGTAAGAATTCTTAATCAAGGCATACCTCTCTCTTTCAACAAGAGTACATTTGTACTTAAATATGTTGGCGTGCCTATGTCTTCATATGATTTCACGCTCTTACTGTCCCCACCCTACTTACACATTGAGAAACCCAAGAAGATATCTTCAAGAATGCCTTTTGGTTAATCTAATGCCAATTCAAATTTACTTTCCCATAGTCATGATTGGATATGGTGGTTTACATTTCTAACACACTGAGTTTTAGCTGTTAAAAAAAAAATATTTTTCTTACTTGTTTCTCAGGGCTTTAAGACCTGATCCACAATCATGATTCTGTTACAAGCCTTGATCTTATCACTGCCTGTGCATAATGCAGACCTTGTGCCAGCACAAGGCTACAACAGCTTCTCAGGACCTTTGACAGACATATCTATGAAGCTAAGAATCCCTACTAATGATAACTCTCTTTGCCATAGTAGGAATGTCATTGATTCATACTGTCCCAACAAGCAGAAAAGCTGGTTAATGTAGTGTGAGGACTCATCTACCACGAGAACTGGGGTTTTGTGTGCAAAACTAAACACAAATAGTAGTTTGAGTATCTGAAAATGGTGTGGTTTGAGTCTTATAATGCCTTTTAAACAACATTAATACTTAGATAAGCATATGCCAGTAAGCCCTAAAATACTGATGTCTGTACTCACTGTAGGCTCTCACTGAGAACCTAATTTTCACCTTAATTAAATGCAACTTGTTGGTTTGTGCATAAACATATTGGAACTGAGCTTTTCACTCTTCCTAAACCTCTAGTTGCTGCAACTGGTGAACAAACTCAGAAATAAGCATTTTTTTAAAGAATGTGTATGTTAGTAGACATGAAAAATCTCAGATCTCCTGTTCTGATGCATTTCTAATAATGTATTAGGTTTTACTCAGTTATGCCCTTTCTTGGCACGTATCATTCATTGCATCTCATGGCACACCACTTCTGGGATCACCACCTCTCTGACTTTGTCCGTCTGTCAAAGCACCTAACTGTTCACACATTGGTGAAAAGCCTTGGTGACACCTACACAGCAAAACACTCAACAGGAAGCAGCATGCGCATGTTGCAAAATGAAAATTTGGAAGATTCTATCTTTGGCCTCCCCAGTGCAACCTCACAGGCCGTGTCCCTCTACTGTCACTACTCAGGAAACAGGTCGATGTGCCAACCTGCCAGAGGCCACAGACCAGTTCAGTAGCTAACATAGTCTAACTTTTCTTATGGCTTTAATCTTTCATGAATTACAGCAAGGAATGCAAGTACTTCTGCAGAATAAAATGAAAAATCATGACTTAAAACGTGCATGCCCCTTCCTTGTGAAATCAAACTTGAAGATAAGGAACGTTTGTGTAAAGGAATCTTTTAAGTATCCTAATGTCTGAGCATCACTTGTTTTGGTTAGTTCCAGCCTCCACACTCTCCATTTTGTCTCACTGGACAAGCAGTGCTCTCTTTGTCTGAGATCCCACAGCAACACATTCTTCATATGGTTGGATTGAACCTCTCAGACCAGAGAAAGAAAGGAGGATAACGTATCTTGCTCATTTTTTCCCCCATTGATGGATTTTACTACAACATATCTGACAGTTTGGGAACTATCGTAATTTTTTTTGCCTTGGTTTAGGTTTTTGTTTTTGTTTTCTAAAGCACGTTAATTATTGATTCATAGAAATTCATTTAGCCTTAGGTATGCATTTGAAGCTGTAGCTGCTTCTAGACTAGGTTTGAAAAGAGGCCAGATGCATTGTCAGTGTTCCTAAAGGTGAGTATTACAAACACAGAAGTCAATTAAAAGATGAAAAAAAGAAAAAGAAAGAATTCACAATTTGAATATAGACAATCCTAGACAAGTCTCCGAGGCATGCTACTCTGGAAGACATGCTCCCCAGTGGAGGATGATGCCACAGGACCATGGGGAGCTTTCCCTGAACTAGCAAAACCGAGAAGCGAGGGCAGAGAGAAAGGGGATGCCCCAGCCCCCCGCCCCAGAGCAGGAAGTCTTGAGACCCTGATGAGCAGCAGCTCTAACTCAAGTGTAGGTGGGGCCAGTATTGAAGATAGCCAAACCCCAACACGTATGACAGCAGCACCCAGGGAGTACAAATGCCGAGGAACGTGGTGAACAGCCAGCTGGTGCAGGGAGGGCGTGCAGGAAGGCCGCTGTCCCTGTAATGGCTCAAAGAGGTGGCCTTCAGGAGTGGTCATCACCCTTCCAGAAGAAAACTAGCCATGGTTTCCACTTGGCCGAAAACCAGCACCAGAAAGCGTGTGGCAGCCCAGATGGAGGTCCCATGTAAACATGAAGCTGCCCAAGTCACGGGCTGCAGGGGGTGCCTGAGCGGGTCACTGCTATGGGAAGGCAGCAGAGATAACACCTGTGTGAGGTGCGACCTGGTGGCCGATCTGCTCAGCCTGGTGACACAGCTGAAAGAGGATGTAGAAAGGTTAAGGACTATCAAGGTTTGTGAGAGGGAGATAGACTGGTGGAGCGACATCACTGAGACAAATGCACCAGATGGACACATCACAAGAAGCGGAGGCTCCCCTACCTGCTCACCATCAGGCAGATGGAGGGGTCCTAAGTGGGGAGGAATGGAAACAGGCCCCTGCTTGGGGCACCAGGTGAATCACCCCCTAGCCTATTTCACCTTCCCAGGTACCCGTGTACAAATGTGACTCTGGAACCCGAAGGGCAGGAAAATGATGATGTGGACAAAGGTCCATCCAGATTGGAGAAGTTGCCTAGGGAGAGTCGGTTGCCCCCACACATCACAACCAGCGCTGTCAGGAAGAAAAGAAAGGCAGTTGTCATCAGCGACCCCACTCTGAGAGGAACAGAGGATTCAGTATGGCAACTGAACCTAACCCAAGGGAAGCCTGCTGCCTCCCTGGGCCCAGGTAAGGGATGTTACTAGAAAACTCCCTTGTCTGGTACGGCCCTCTGATTATTGCCCATTACTGGTCTTCCAAGTGGGCAATGATAAAGTCCAAATGACAAGTCTGAGGGCAATCAAGAGAGACCTCCGGGCCTTGGGGTGACTGGTTGAGGGATCAGGAGCACAAGTAGTGTTTTATACTGTCCTGCCAGTTGTAGGGAATGACGGGGCGTGTAATTGGAAGGTCACACAGATAAATACCTGGCTCCAGGTCTCCTGTCCACAGATAATTTGGGGTTTTGGGTCATGGGTCAGTTTACATGGCACCAGGCATTCAACAGGAAGCAGCATTTGGATGTTGCAAGTGAAAATTCTGAAGATTCTTTCTTTGGCCTCCCCACTGCAACCTCACAGGCAGTGTCCCTCTTCTGTCATTTCTCAAGAATGGGTCAATGTTACAACCTGCCACAGGCCACAGACCAGTTCAGTAGCTAACACAGTCTAACTTTGCTTTTCCCACAGCATTCTCCTGGAGAAACTGGCTGCTCGTGGCTTGGATGGGTATGCTCCTGGGTTAAAAGCTGGCTGGGTGGACAAGCCCAACAAGTGGTAGTAAATGGAGTTACATGGCTGGTGGCTGGTCACAAGCAGTGTTCCCCAGGGCTCAGTACTGGGGCCAGTCCTGTTCAGTCTCTTTATTGGCAATCTGAATGAAGGGACCGAGTGCACCCTCAGACAGTTTGCAGAAGACACCAAGCTCGGCTGGAGTGTTGATCTGCTTGAGGGCAGGAGGCTCTGCTGAGTGACCTGGGAAGGCTGTGCTGATGGGCTGAGGCCAATTGTATGAGGTTCAACCAAGAAAAGTGCCAGGCCCTGCCCCTGGGTCACAGCAGCCCCAGGCAGCGCTGCAGGCCTGGGCCAGGGGGCTGGGAAGGGCCGGGGGAAAAGGGCCTGGGGGGGCTGGGCAGCAGCCGGCTGGGCGTGAGCCCCCGGCGTGCCCAGGTGGCCAAGGCGGCCAGCAGCGCCCTGGCCGGTGTCAGCAGCAGCGTGGCCAGCAGGGCCAGGCAGTGCCCGTCCCCCTGCGCGGGGCACTGGTGCGGCCGCCCCTCGGGCCCTGGGCTCAGGGCTGGGCCCCTCGCTGCAGGAGGGACGCGGAGGGGCTGGAGCGTGTCCAGGGACGGGCAGGGGGCTGGGGCAGGGGCTGGGGCACCAGGCCTGGGGGGGCGGCTGGGGGGCTGGGGGGGGCAGCCTGGGCAGGAGGGGGCTCAGGGGGGACCTGGTCGCTCCCTACAGCTGCCTGGCAGGGGCTGCGGGCAGCGGGGGTCGGGCGCTGCTCCCGGAGAACAAGTGACAGGGCGAGAGGAAACGGCCCCAAGCTGCACCAGCGGAGGTTTAGATTGGATATTTAGAAACATTTCTTGACTGAACAGGGGTTCAAGAATTGGAACAGGCTGCCCAGGGAGGTGGTTTTATATAAAAATTTATATATATATATATATAAATTATTTATATATTTATATCTAAAATTATATATAATTTCTCTCTATACATATTGACATTGTTTAATGATGGACTTGGCAGTCCAGGATTAACAGTTGGACTTGATGATCTCAAAGGTCTTCCCCAACTTAAATGATTCTGTGATTCTATGATTCAAAACTTGCTATTCTATTGCATCATTTGTTCATCTTTTACATGCATCTTATTATACCACCTCTATTCTTTTTTCACAACAAACTATTTGTATCTGTTCCTCTGTTAATAGCCTCTAAGAACTTAATTTCCCATTGTTTGTATTTCAAAAGGCGTAATAAATACACACTAGAAATTATTCATCCTGCATTTCAAAAAAAATCATTTCCTTTGTGTTTGAACAATCACTTTGCATGAACTGTCTTCTAACTGGATAGAAATAAACAGTTTAGCATACCTCAAACAGCTAACTGAATTGGCAGTATTGCAACTTAGGTTAAAATCCAGGCCTCTTCTGACACAGTGAAGAAATCAGCAAATCTTTTGGATACTTTAGCAGTATCTGACTTACTGACTTTTTCATAGATTCTCCTTATTTAGCAGAATCAGTTCATTTCTGGCTAGTGCTTTGTTTGACTTTTGCTCCCAAGTGTTTTTCTTCCAATTTAAACTTGAAGAGTGAAGCACTTTGCACAACATGGGCATCACTCCACTCAGATACACAGATACATGCATGGACAAAAGAAACTTCACTTCTGTCCTGTTTCTGTTTACACCATAAAAGGTACCAGACTCCAGAAAACTGTTTATAGTATCTTTAGAAGAAATATTACCTTTAATGCAGTTACCACAGCAGCAGCTACTCTTTCCTTTCTAGATTTTCCTACATGGGCAGCTAAAAAGACCAGCTGAGCAAACATAGTCAACGGAAGCCAGATAGCTAACTGTGGTTCAAAGCCATGAGGAACTACAATACATACTGCCTGGGACTTAGAGAAAGGACTATGGCTTTTATAGATATCTTGGACTTTCCCTCTGAAACAAAAGCTCTGAATCCATGGTTAGTGCTCCCAACACCATCTTCCTGAGGCATGTTACACAGGATAAACAGCTGCAACCTGTACTTCCTTCTGTGTTAGTTTTAGCGCGTAAACGTAGTAACAGATACTCACCCAGATAACAGCTACACACCTTTCTGCAACACTGTATGCATGCGTGGATGCTTTGACGTAGAAAGGGAGGGCAAGAAGGAGGTGTATATGAATTGAAATGCAACACTGGGAGATGGTTCAACATCTCCCTGAGGCCTGAAATCTGAGCATATGTATCCCATTCCCTATGTAGAAAATGCTCGTATGGCAAACCTAAATATTCCAGGTTATTTTGACCACCCCTGTTAGTCTGTTAGGAAGGGGGAGGGAATAAGTGTAGGATATCAGTTTTATGCATATGGACAGATAGTGTAGATTATATAAGCATGTCTTGTACCCATCCATTTGAAAAAAAACATTAAAACTTTGCATGCATTCATGCATATTTGAATTAGATATTTGTTGAAAGCATAGATTGGAAGAGTGGAACTATGCATATTTGCACCAATTATGCATGAAGAGACACATAAGCTGAATAGCATCATAAACATCAAGGAAGCTGCAGCATGGCTTCACCAAATCATGCAGCTTGAATTCTACCTCGCCCTTTCTAGTCTCAGAGACAAAACATTAAGCTCACGTCCAAGTCAACCCCTCACACATGCTTTTCAAGATTTCTGAATTCCCTGGTTTACAGTGGAATCAGTCCAGCACATGATTCTAAATGAAGATGATATGGATGACTAGAGAGTTTGTACCTCAAATTAATATTCTAACACTATATAGCCAGAAAGGACCTGCTGAAAATATTAATTATAATCTCATTGATTACTTTTTTTGACATAGGAAATAAGATATTAACTCTTCCAACTCATGGCGCAAGAGCAATTCTCAAGCATGTGTTCAGCACAAGTAATATATTTGTAATATTAATTCTGCAATCATAGTTTAGCACACAATCTCATACCCTAATCATTTGGGTCATTATAACATAAATGTGACTGGATTATTATTAATCAATATTCTATAGCACCATCAAACTGGGAAAGCTGTCCATGCGTGATACAACATGAAAAGCTCCCAGTATCTCTGAACAAAATTATTCATATGCTTCACACAGTCAGCATTCTACTTAAGACCCCATTACCCATTCTGGGGCCAAATTGAAAAAAAAAAAAGAAAAAGAAAAAAAAAAAAGAAATGGATGCCTGACTTGCCTTGCCTTTAAATAGCTGAAGTATGAAAACCCATCCTGAATAACACCCGAGTGGCTGTACCTCTCGCCATGCATGCCAAGATCCAACAGCCATGGGTGCACATAAATATGAGCACATGGCATTTAGTGTCTTTTCACCACTCAAAAAACCACCCCATATAATTTAGTAGGTAAACAAAGAAAGAGGAGAGGAACCAGTGGGGATCCTTCGGCCTGGTTATTAACAGCTGACATGAGCTGGTGCAGCACAGGCACGTCTTACTAAATAGCAACACGTCCAGACATGCTTACCCTGACACCAGGCAAGAACAGTGAGATGCCCCTCAGGTGGCTGTTCGTGAGCCAGCTGGAGCTGGGATATAGCAGCACCATTTCAGTTCATTCATTATCCAGATTACCCCAATATCTCATTAACTGGCACTGAAGGGTTAGTAAACAAAAATATATCCCTGAGAACTGAAAGGACTTCTTTCTTCCTGTTATTTTGACCAATAATTTTCATAGAAGTTTGATAATGAACTTTGGTCTTTCAAATTCTGATTCCCATTTTATTAGAATATGTTGTATAATTCCCCTGTTTTGTTTACTCCTTGCAATAAAACCTGCATTTATTCAGTAGCCTAACAGGAAAAACTTTCAACCATAAACTTATTAGGAGGTATCTGTAATTATATTATATTTTTTAAAAAAATCAAACAACAAAACAGTCAACAACAAACCAAATCAGAGTGAAACATTCTCCTTATCCAGGTAAAATGGGACTCTGTGGGTACTTCTTTGCTGAAAAAGTAAAACAAAAATCTCATCTGGTGTATACCAGCACAATTCCTCTACATTCAGAGTTGTGCCCACTTCTATCAGTAATCCCTTGTTTTTAATGTAATTAAGAACAAGGTATATTTGTTCTAGACAATACTAGCTGTATATATTCCAGTTTAACAAGTTCATTTAGTATTCTGGAACTGTGCAGAAAAAGATGGTAAGAGTAGAATAGATACATTATTCCACACTGTTTTAAACACTTAAGAGAATTTTGCATCTGGAACGGAGTGCTGAACAGCAAGGACCAGATCTTGCACCCTTAAGCAAATTACTTAACAGAGATTTCAAATAATAATGGAATAAGCACACAAAGGCATCAGATCACTCAGAGTTACAGAGTAAAAAGAAATTTGTGAGCTACTAATAGCAACTTTTCCCAGCTGGAAAGACAAAATTTTTTCAGAAAAACATCTGGGCACTTTTATTCTTCTGCTTCTGAGCATAAGAATATTTATTACTGGAAAAAAGAAAAAGGGTTTACACACTATTGCATCTCCTTATAGCACAAAAAAAAATATTTCACTAATTCATTATTTTAGATATAAGTAAACATACATGGGGAGAAAAAGGCAAGAAAATGTGATTCCAAGTCATGATGAATTTTGCTTTGCTTAATGAGCCTTTTATATAAATAGTTTTGCAAAAAAACATCTGTAAAATAACTTAGAGAGGAAAAGAAAGAAACAACAGTAATGTTCATCTGTCTCTGGGTTTCAATATTCAGCTTTTAATTTTTTTTTCTTTTACTCTGGAATTGCACTGCATTTAGAACTTCCATTAATCTGAACATCACCAGGTTCTTCATCTGATTGCTTTTGCCTAAGAAATCTAAAATCTTCTAATCTGAATCTCCTATGATGCCAGAATTATCATCTCATTAAAGAAAAATCTCCCTTTCCAGCTAAAGAATCAGCTTCCTCCTGGCATTTTTATTTTAGTAAGTCGTGTCCATAGTGTTGAGTCATATCCTTCTGCATAAAAATCCAGGAACACAGTATGTTATATAAAATGGAAACACAAACAGGAGCAGTACTTTAAGAATGCTTATTTCTTAAGCCTAAATTTTATGAGAAATTAGGTTGTCTGGTCTCTTCAAAAGCATCAAAACTACTTGCTTTGCATTAGCCAAGGAATTAAAGGAACAAGAAAGTAAACCTATAAAGCTACCAACGCATTTCTAGCAAAAGAGAAGAGTACTTAATCCCTGAGCCATACTGGTAATTCTTAATGAGTGGAGTATTTTAAAAGTATAGAAAAAATTCTGCAACTCTTCATTTCTAAGAGCTGGGTGAGAACATACAGATCTCTGATTCAATATTTGGCTAAGATACATACATACATACAAAAATGGTCTAACACAAAGAGCTCTCTTAAGGGCACTAACAATGTCCTAGTAATTTAAAAAATAAAACATGTATGTTTTACATGTTTTTAAATACACAAATTAAAAAAGAAAAAAATAAATAATAATAATAAAAAAAAAAGGTGGTGAGAGACCTATTTTAAACACTTAGCTCTTTGAACTTATATAGAACCAAGAAGTCCAGGACAGGGACGCTGAAGAGCAAAGACAACATAATATGGAACTTGACCACAAACAGTCTAACAGCAATGTCAGTATGTCCTGCAGGCACCTAGACTACTTCAGAGGTACTGATGGATGTGAAATGTGCATAAAGTTGTGCACCAGAATATTTATTCCCTTAGATCTCGATGTATGATGTACTGGATTCACCTGTTTTAATCTGGTGCTGCTGTTGCCCAAAAAGACCTTTTTCTTTTGAAGTCACTGGATTATTTGCGGGCTTCGTTTTCCAGACAACATCAGAGCACCTATCCAAAGAGCAATTTCGCTTGGCTGTTAACGTAAGCTCTCCACAGATTTTTATGTGCTGCCTATTTTACTGGCAGATCTGGCAAAACATAATCAGCTTATTCTACCTAGAAGCAAGTTAAAAACATATCAGGGCACAGACACATCAATTACTAAGGAAATCACTCTGTTTTTTCAGTTCCTTCTTCTGTCTTTTCTTCACTCCTTAAAGTAGGGCAAAAATCCTGGTCAGCTGCAGACAGGAACCAGTGGAAATGGATCTGGCTCATAGGACATGCCTCCTTTCTAGTACACACAGCCCAGGCAGGTCTGATCTGCATCATGCCCAGTCTTGTTTCTGGAGCACCATGTCTTCAGTAGCCTCTATACACTTGAAATTTCCAACCAAATAGGACCTAGGTCGAGAGTCCACACCTCATCATTTTGTGACAGTTCTCAATGACACACATGCATGTTTTTCTGAAAATTTTTGTATACAAGGCTGGGCATCGGTGTTGGACCTTTTAATCAAAACTGTCTACTACTGACAGATGCATCCCTCCATTTGGAAACAGGGGCTGGAGATGTCTTTTGCAGACCAACCCACGCTCACAAACTTTATTTATCCTTGCAAGGCCTCATCCTGAGCAGCAGCTCTGGCAACAAGAGTCTGGATGGTTTTCATTTGTCCTTTTTTTTAACTAGACTAAAATGTATAAAATCTCCCTCGGTTTGTTCCAGAGCTCTTTTGTCAAATGCTTCAGTGTGTGACCACAATTACTCATCACTTGCCAGTTTGAGCTTTCAAATAAGAAATTTGTAAACAGGAAAAAAAAAAAAAAAAAAAAAAAAAGTGTGATGTGATTTTCAGGATAGGCTTTATTTGACAGGGTAGTTTTCACAAAGGTCCTAAACTTTCCACTACAAACCTTGAGGATGGTCTTCTTGAGATTAACAATACTAAGCAGACTTCTAAGATTAGCCATATACTTCAAAATGCTTTATAAAAGATACATTCTGATAAAATCCAAGAGTGTATTAACCACCTTCTTTCAGTTGCCGACAGCATCCTGGGCCTGGGCAGCATTAGGCAGAGCACTGCCAGCCGGTCAAGGGAGATGATCCTTTCCTTCCCTCTGCACAGCACTGGTGAGACACATGTTGTCCTGTTTTGAGTTCTGAGCTCCCCAGTACAAGACAGACATTGATACACTGGAGCAAATACAGTAAAGGGCCAAAAAGGTGCAGAGAGTTTGAAGCGTCTTTCATTCAAGAATAGGCTGCATGAGCTGGGGCTGCTCAGCCTGGGGAAGAGAAGTCTCAAGGCTATCTCACCAAAGTGTGTAACAATAGCTGATGGGACAGTGTAAAGAAGATGGAGCCACACTCTTTCTAGTGGCATCCAGTGACAACAGACAATGGGCAAAACTTAAAACACCACCTGAACACAAGGAAACACTTTTTTTACTGTGAGCATGGCTGAACACTGGAACAGGTTGCCCAAAAATGTTGTGGAGTCTCCACCAAAACTTCTCATACAGAGACAAAATAGGACATGGTCTAGTTGACCATGTTTGAGCAGGGAATGAAGACTAGGTGATATCCACAGGTCACTGCTAACTTCAGATGTTCTGTGATTCTCTAATTCTATCCCAGTGAATACAGTACTATTCCAAAGCTTCCCTACCCAAATACAGAGGTTCTTTTAATAAAATATTACCTTTAGTCCAAATGAACACAGCTGTGTAACACTCACAGGAAAAGTGTTTCATGGATTAATTGACCATTTTACTGAAAATGATATTTCTAAATTATTTCCAAATTTTTCTAAATATAGAAATATTTCTAAATGCTTCTTTTTTTTAAAATGAGGTACAACCAAAAGCAGCACTCAGTGGTGAGACACTCAGTGGTGGCAGCAGTGAATGCTCCAGCTGAGTGCTCCATGGGGGAAACAAGGGGGCTCCCGGGGCCAGGGGAACCCAAGGGAGAGCAGAGAGCCCCACCAGGAGCCAGCACCTCTGGTGTGAGGCTGACGCAGCTCCAGCCTCACCAGGAGCCCCGTGGGAGATGGAACTGGCCCTGGAAAGTGGAAATCTGGACATTACTAAGAACTCCGCAGCAATAAGTTGTCGCTGAAGAACACTAGCACTTTCCTTCTTTGCTCACAAGGAAAGAAATCAGCACAGAATGCAAACAGGTATCAGAGATAAAGCCCAGCAGCGAAGAACTTCATTTTCCATGCCCGCTTTCCCACTCCATCTCACTCTTTTCCCAGAAAGGACTAACCTTTGAACATGAAACCTGATCATTCTTTCTGCATTCAAATAAACATGGGCCCAATTCACCATTCTGCTGTTTCACTTTTCTGTCAATGGAACCGTTGAAATGGTTTTCAAGAACAAAAATATAAACAGACACTCCTTTCCCTTGCAATTTTTGCAGATCATAGTAGCAAGAGCAAAGCAAGACATTTTACTGAAGATCTCAGAGCCCTATAATAAAATCTCCCTGTTGGTAAAAAGAAAACCAGTGAGTAAGTCACTTAGATTCTGTCACAACAGCAATAAATACAGTCAGTTTGGGTGACACTACACATACAGCAGTGACAGCAGATACTGAAATCTGGAGTTCACACTCTGTTCCCTGTTGTGGGCAATCTGCAATGAGTACTGTATTGTACTGGGGAGAACACTGCCAGCAGGCTAAGGGATGTGGTATTTTCCCTACAGTCATTAAGGGAGTTAATTGTTAAGCACCTGACATTTGAGGAGCATGCAAGAGAGCTGGGGCTGTTAAGCCTAGAGAAGTCTCATAGAAATGAAGGCAACAGAGCCAGGGTCTTCTCAGTGGTACACAGTAACAGCACCAGAGACGATGAGCAGAAACTGAATCTCACAAAATTCCACTTAAACATATTTGGGGTTTTGGGATTGGTTGGTTTGTTTGCTTGGTTTTTTTCACTGTGCAGGTGATCAAACACTAGCACAGATTGCTATGAGAAGCTGTGAAGTCTCCATCCTTGGCAATATTCAAAACCCAACTGGACATGGCCCAGAGAAACCCCGGGCCCTGATACTCCCTTGGGAAGTGGGGTTATATTACGGACCTCCAGAAGTACAGAAGTGGTTTCCTAACTGCTCTAATTTTGTGATCACCAGTGCTTTAGTTGGCATTATTGCAGGTTACCTAATTTAGAGCTAAGGCAGCTACATTCATATCAATTACATACCAGATACACGTGGCACTAAGCCTTTGTCATTCTTTTGTAAGAATGGATTAATTTCATCATATCTACCTTAGAGAGAAAACCCATTAGTACATATGTTCAATGTGTGGTGCAAACAAACATCCTTAAAAAATCATGTATCGTAGGACTGTGAAAACATCTTGGAAATCATTCAGTCTTTTCCACTCAAGACATCAAAAAACATCTGTAACACTGACTGGAAAACAGTGACAGAAATATATGCTTACTAGTTTTTTTGACAAGCTCTTGTCCTGTCAGTGCAGAGGTCAGGACAGCAACGGTAGAAACTTGGGCTGTGCTGGGAAAGCCACAAAGCCAACAGATCATAGCACTCTGGGTCTAATCTGTGAATTCTTATGTAACAGCATGAAAAGGGAAGAAACCCTTTGATTCCTGTGACCCAGTCTCAGAGACAGTAGCTGTTAAAGAAAGAGCTTCCCTTGGATACTGGAAGGACTAAACTGATACAGAAAACACTGCAGCATTATAAACAAGGAACCCCACAGGTCACTTATTAATCATCTGGCAGAACAAAGACGGAATGAAAAACTGACGTCTCCTTTCTTTTTCCTTTCAGCTCTCCTCCCTTCTCTCAACCACCATGGTGCACGTAGACCCAAGTTTCCTGTATTATGTGTACAAGATCATTAACTCAGCTTTCCACCCTTCTAAAATGCACAGACATTTTTACCATGTTTTCCAGTAACAAGTCCTCTCAGTAAGTAAGCTCTCAGCTGCCACAAAAGGAAAAGATGCTTTCCAAAAGGCTACCAGCACCCTATTTGAATGCAGCTTTGGAGAGTGTTTACAGCTCTTCTCTAAATGTGCTCGTGGCTCCTCTACCCTCCCCATCATTGTACATCCTTTACTTTTCCACTTACATAAACTAACCATGTTTACCAGTTTATCCTCTCAGACAGCTACTGAATTTCAGATTTAGAAGATCAAACCTGAATAGTTTTAAGATGTCCGTTTTTCACACATGAAATCATGTGGTCACTCATGGTACACACTGTGATAGCCTTATTGTGTACTAAACTCAGCTGCTCCTTCTTTAAGTTTTGCCTTCAGTCACATATTTCTCTCTCTGTTTTCCCCTATGCACACCCCAAACAAAACAGGAATAATTTTTATGTCAATATTTTCCCCCAGTATTATTTCAATGCATACAGCCACACTGTCCTTACTCCCCACACGCACAGTCATGACAGACTAGGCTACTCTTCTTTCATCAGCTACCCATGTTGATTAAGTCACATGTTAATAGTATTCCTGAACAGTTTGTATTAAAGCTTTCTATTAATTGTATGTAACAGTTATAGTTCATGGTATTTCTGTAATTTACATGGCTTCTGAGAATTACTTGTGAATTATTTAAATGATGTAAAGTCTGTCAACTTGCCTGTAATGCATTTCAATACCAATGTTAATTACATGTGAATCTTTTTCAACCTAGACTAGAATTTGTGTTTCCAAGGATATAGATAGGAGTCTGCTAAAGAGGTAACTTAGGCCATAGTTTCCTTATTATCTTTGGAAAGCACCCTCCTATTTGGGAAGCTTGATATCATTACCTTTTACTCTTACCTGTTTAGCTAAACCTTTCCTACCTCACTGCCTTGAGGATGTGCTGTACTGAAAAGAACCACAATGTACTTTTTTTCTGCTTGCCTCCATCTTATTCTTTGCTAGTTTATCAGATATTTATAATCAGTTAGGATACGCAGAGCACTGAAATGACTTGTCTGCACCAACAGGGCAATATTACAGCTTTGCCGTCTAATCTCATTTATTTTTTAGATAACTATGTATAGTATTTAGTACAAGGAAACATAGGAAATAAGGCAAGGTTACCATTAGAGAAAGGGTAGGATACAATAGGGTTAGTATTTTAAAATATGTATTACTATTACAAACATTTTACAAAAATTTTGGTTTAGATACGCTCAAAGTTATAGCATCAGAAAACAGTGGAGATGCATGGCAGAAGAATCAGGATTTTCCATGGGTGAGTTTAAAAAAAAACCCAACAATAACAAAACTTATTAGACTGAAATAAGGCGCTACGATCATGTTGGGTTATTTTACATTTTAGTATTATTAAGGTAATAATGGGCATTACATTCTTAAGTCCTTCGACTATTCATGCAGCTCCCAAACTGCCTTGAATCTTTGATGATCAATTTAGGTAAGACTTCTGCCTAAATATTTAACCTTCTGTCCTGTATGTGCTTTTATGCAGCTATCTTTTTTCCTTTACATGAATTTACACCCTTGTATCTGTATGGCATTGTTGGTTTTTTACCCACATTAATGTGTGATTTAGTAAAATCCCTGTTCCCTGTTACTGTCAAATCCTCCTGTCTGAACTATATTCCTTGAAAATTTGTGACTTTCCAGCTAATGTCCAGAGATTAACAGTATCCTGTCACCAGGACTGAATAAAGTCCAATACTGGTGTACCTAGAGAAAAGGCCACATAGAACTCCCAACTAACTCTTTTAAAATTTGTCATACAGCCCTTCTGAGGGGAGACGGACTGACACAGGCTCTTCTCTGTGTTGTGGTTTTGCCCACTGTTTTCTTTTCTTCTTACTCAGTGCCTCCTGACATTCTAAATGCTTAATTTTCAACCAACTGAAGTGTTTTCAACTACACAGGAAACTGTCAAGAAATCTTTTGGAGATTCTAAGGATTAAGAGAAATAGCTTTTGGGCAATAACTCATTAAAAATCCAAGGAGAGTAACCTTTGGTAGCATTCCTTCTTCAACTTTTCTTTGATAATAAACACAGTCGGTAAAAGTGATCGCATGGGGTCTTGCACTCCTGGGGTCCTCACAGACCCACCTTCCAATGGATTATTTTACTTAAAACACTCCAGTGTTTGAATTAATAAGAGTATGACTATTAGCTTGCACTAAGCATCATCACTTTCACAGGAAAAATCAAAATATTATCTTGAAATACCTTTTTCTTTTATATGACACTTATGTAGGTGAATATAATGCTGAATAAGCCTCAGCTTTTACTAAAAAGTAAATGATTATTTTTAAAACCATTTTTAGATTTCAAAAAGTAATGGCTAGTATCTGAATCCATACATGCAGCACAATCATACAGGACAAGCACAAACTGAATTAACACTCTGGATTTTAGCTAATATAGGAATATTAATAAGTCCTTTACTTAACCGATGTTGTCCAGTGAACAATCTCTCTGGACTGCAAACTAAAAATATAATATTCTACCTGCATAAGTGCTGTGATCACCACATATTCTAAAGCTTTCTACTTGCTTATGCTTTATGCTGTTTACCAAACCAAGGTTTTGATGAAGTGTTTGAAGAATTTCTTTAAGTGTATTTGTATTTTTTTAAAGCCTTTCTAATATTTAGTTGTAAATTACAGTGGCAATTATCACAACATGCTTTTATCTCAGATTCACTCATGATCGGCATCCTCCCAGCTGTGCACAATGCAATTTCCTGCCAATCAGGCCCATGATAAATCCCAAAATTTCCTGCAGTAAACCTATGTAAAGACCATTTTAACATAGCATGATATATAGCTGTAGGATAAATTCAGATCCTTCAAGCATGCATAAAAATGTAAAGGAAAGGTATGGAAAATAGTGTTCTGAGGCAGTGTCTTCTGGCTTCTTGTGTGGTTGCATCAAGGGCACAAGCAATTTCTTGTGTAACTCAAATGTTTGATTAGAACCAGCTACTATGATATTTTAGTCAGAAAAAAAATGCAGTTGGTGTCTCACCAAAGCTGGTCATTCTCTCAACAAAAGCAGTTCACTTGTCTGGAGAAAACTTATCTTTGGCAAAATCAAATTCAAAACAGATTCCCTTAAAATTGCCTTATACAGACTTAGAAGTCACGGCCAGAACAACGATAGTATTGTTTACAGAAAAGAAAAACAGAAAACAAAACCAAATTGACCCTGGGTTCCTGCATTAAGTACTGCTCAGCTTGTCTCGTGATAGAGAGGGATAAAATTAATCCCTAGAACAGTGTATTCAGTCTGTGCCTGTGTAGCCTTTATTTATGTATTAAGAAATGCCAACCACACTGATGTAGGATGGTTGCAGTGTTAAAGAGGTGCTGAGCCGAGCTGTGACAGTTTCAATGAGACATCTGTAGAAGCAATGCTGTTGGGCCTTTCTTCTCAAGGTTCATGTCCTACAGTACAGCTGGCAGAAGAAAAAGTGTGAGCAACACTCAGCTGCCACAGACTGAAGCATGTCAGTGTAACCCAGGATGATGAACCACAGACACAGACATACGATATGAAATAATTGAAGGGTCATAGTGCTTTCAAATACTTTGGCTGTCAGCAGAAGAAATGCAGGCAGGGCATGCAAAGCTTTCAGATAAGATGCACTGCCACAGAACCTCCACTTTTGTGTATTTTCCTGATACAAACAAAATAAAAACTACTGCCCTCTCTTCTGTAGGTCAGTGCTTTTCTGTGTCTCTTACCTTCCCATCCTAATTCCCAGAACTCCATGGAAAAGATAGGTATGTACCTATTTAAACAGTAGTGTCTATTTATTGGCTCTACCATACATAGTTTTATACCTTCTTTGGGATAATATAAAAGCTCGGTCAACTTGCAGCTCTTCTGCTCCATTGAAAATGATGGCCTGTGACACAATGAAATGTCTACCACCTTCTTTGCCCTTTTCCTCATTAAGTTTTCTTAGGATAGAGGCCTGACCTGCCAGATGTTTTGGAACTACCACTCATATTTACATTTACTCTGGGTCAAATGCACATCATAAAGTTTCAGTACTCTGTGCACTCATGTAATGATTAACTACAACCTCCAGCTGGGTAAATGTTTTTAAATTCAAACGAGTACTAGGTGCTATTCTGTATTCTTCTATACTGTTTCTGTAACTTCACTTGTTTAAGTAACTAGTCTTTACTCTGGACATCAGTATAAAACTATCAGAAACCAAACTTTACGTGGTCATTGATCAGCAGAAGGATATATAAAAATAATTGCATCGATCTTTGAGAAATGTTGGTCACTTTAAGTCACAGCTATGATCTTTTTGCTCTGTGAAGTAGAGCACTGCACTTTTCTGAGTGATTATATTATGCTGATACACTTGTCAGATACTGCTTTAACTGTCTGTTAATTATGATATAGATATGAGGTTAAGAAACCAATAAGGAACAATGGAATGACTACAGCATTATACAAAATGCTGTGGAGACCATCACTGGTTGGCTAGCCGCAGACTAATGGGATATTTAAGCAACTATTTCAGCATTTAAGGTTTGCACTTACCAACCTCCACAACACTGGAGCAATTGGGGTCTGTGAAGCCTTCGGGACATTCGCATGAGTAGAAGTCATCATTCAGCCCTGACAGACAGATGCCACCATTTTTGCATGGGTTGGAGTCACACACATCCCCTGTGGGTTAAAGGGAAAAAAAAGGTTCCTGTATAAAACTCTTCAAAGGTTATGCACAAACTCTTAATATGGCAGATTGCTGATAATCAAGAACAAAAAGGAATGACAGACTATGTCCTTTGAATACCTATTGGCTAAATCCATTTTATATTTATTTAACAGCACATCTCTGTGTTTTCTTCCTTCAGCCTTTTGCTCTGTAAAATGTGATTCTCTTCAACACACTGACAGCTATTCACTTGCAAAAGACAATGAAATGTAACAAGAGGATTTTTTTCTTTCTCTCATTTGAGAGATTTGAGATGAGATTTGACTCTCATTTGAGTCATTCAGGATATATGCTTGAAAAGAAATTTACCCAGGGTTTTACCTCTCCAGGTTCCCTTCAACATAAAGCTGAATGGTGGTTTCAAGTCAGGCTATTGTCTTACCACCTGGTTTGTGAGCAGAGAGCTGTGGCTGTGGTTGTATCATCATGTGCTCCAGACGAACACTCTTAAAACACTCCGCAGCACAGATTTGATCAGGTATTGACATGCAGCTGCATTTCTGCTAACACAGAACACAGCATTCAGGCCAGCAGTGTGCTTCTATATTGGCTTTATGTCAGTCACACGAATACCAATTATATGTGATCCCAGGGTAAAGTCTGATAGTACAGACTAAAGCCATTAAAGTGTTTTGAGTAATTTAATTCTAACAGTAAGTTTACACCCAACCAATGATTTCTGATGTGGAGTCCTATGACCGGAGCTGCTGTTACATTCACACTGTGCCCCCAGGGATGCTTTCACTATGGCTTGTGACCCACCAGATCCATGTCAGGGATGGAGGCTAACGGACATGAGCAGCCACAGCTCCTCAGTGCTCCTTGACAGTTCCCTCCAAGTTCACAAAGTAGTTTTGTCAGGTTCTCCCATAGTCCATCTTGACTGAAGATCAGAACAAATCAGTTAGAAACAAAGCTGTGCTTCGCTTCAAAACTGCTGTGCTATGAACTAGCTATGCTTCAAAACACTCTCGGACACTCGGGGGCACTTCAGCCTTCCTAAATAATACTAAACCAGCAGATTTGGCTCATCTTTCAATTGCTTTTCAGTGTAAAGACCCTATTCAGTCAATTAAGATTGAGGTGATCAAGAACAGAAAGACGCAAACTCTGAAAGGTGCACCACAGAGCTGCTTCACATGCTCAGAACTTGAACATGTCTCCAATATTATCAGTGTCTACAACACATTATTGCAATTTCCTATCTTCCTTCTACTTAAAATTGCCTTCAGGAGGAGACAGAAAACAGAGAACAGAGCGCCTGTTCAATTCCTGCAATTCCCTAGTTTTAACACCCTTAAAAAACCCCTCTCACCCTATCACACAGCTCTACAAATACACGGAAATAAGGATGGCATCCTGTCCCCGATGTGGTAATTGGAAGCAGTCCTAAAAAATGCCCTAGGCTTTGGTCACTGTCAATTTAATTTTTCTCAGCTAATTAAATATGTATGTAGATGCATTCTTTTATTTATCTCAAGCTTCATCTTATAAATAAGACAGTTTTGTGCTTTCTATTGCTCAGTACTGTTTTAAGAACTACTAATAATTTGTGCAGTACAGTTTTATTTTGCAAAATTTTTGCGAATGCAACTTAAAGCAACATTTGCAGATAGTTAATTATTAAAAAAAAACCCAAGTATATTATTTTGTATGCTCTTTTTTTAATTGAAAAGGTGCCAGTGTTTTGCCATATAATTGTAAAGAGTTACAGAAATCCACTTGTTTGTGTCAGTAGTACTGATATACGTTTTGGACTATAGTGGTTGTAAGGGAACTCAAAATGTTTTTAATGCCTTTCTGGCACATAGATTTCAGATTAGTGACTGGTGTGAGAATTTGAATCTAATAATCACTTAAGAAATTCAACTGATACACAAAACTGCTTTCATGAATTTTGTGCATCAGTCGCAAAAAAGTTGTGGGTTAGTTTGCTGGGTTATTTTTAGTTTTACTTAATTTTAATCTGTCAGCTTTAAACTGCCTTCATGACACAGAGAACTGTCATCTGTCTACATACTTGGCATTAACAGTTTCGTCTTGAAGACTGTCCAGCTGACAGAGAAGTACAGTCGGTTGAAAAGAGTCAATAATGTAAGACATCTGTCTAATGACTGTCTTCTTAAGTGAATCTAAATAAGTCAAGACTTCTCATTTTCAGTGCTTGTTGCACTATTGGGGTAGCAAAGGATGCTTGTTTTTTACTTCATGGGGCTTGAAAGAACAACTACTATTAACTGAATGCTCTGACAACTGTATTTCCATACCTTTCACTAAATTAATAAATTAAATAGCATCTGGAGCAGGAACACTTATTATGCAAATCCATACAGATATTCTGATTAAAATGAGAGGGGACATTTTTACTATGTGTTTCCTGATCCTCTGTTCTTCTGATTTCAATTACGCAATACAAGAAAGAAAAATAAAAGACAAAATACTCTTTTCATTTGTAAGTTTTGTATTAACAGACAAACAGAATGCATCCCATTTCCCATTATATTTCCAGAAAGTGGAATCTTCTACTATCACCAAAGTGTGCATACTTAACTGTGTAGTTCTCATTTGTCTGAAAATTCATGTTGGCATTTTCAGTCTGAAGTGACCCAACCTACAGTTTCAGACTAATAAAGCAGATGCTGTCCTCTAACACCAGTCATTTATTTCCATGTTCAGGTAATTACTTAAGTGCTCTTTTGACCCACCACCTTGGCCCAAATTCTACAATCAATCACTGGTGTAAAATTTTAATTGTCCTTATATCACACCATAGAAATAAAATGAACACAGTGCACCTCTAAAGAAAATGGGACACAAAAAAACCCCAAACCCCACAAAAAAAACCCACCAAAAAGCTCTAACAAAATAGATTATCTAGCCTGTCTCATTCATGTAATGCTAAAGAGGGCTAAAGAGGGAAAATCTATAGTTTGAACACCAGTGGTTAAAATAACAGTATGATGTCAAATGGAATGCAGAGAAATGAACAACTGCAGACACAACCAAGCAATAATTCTGCTTAATACTAGATTCTAGGCTATGCAAATTTGCATACTTAAATTAGTAAAATGCACTTAAATTGTTAGCACCCTTATTTATGACTTTTGTGTGTGAAATTGCACAGAACAAAATAAATATCACCTTTGAATCAATAATATTCCCCTCAATTTACATTTTGTTCCTCTTGAGAGGACATTCATGTTGAAATATTGAAATCTAGTTTGTTTTACATTTTACTGAGTTTGATGAACATAATTTTATTTTAAAGGCTCTGTTCTTAACTAAGAAAAGCTTATACGGATGCGTATCTTAACAACTGATTAAGGGATTTGTTACCATTGAAACACTATGCTGTATATGACAAAATTTTTAACACAACAGTAGTTTTAGAATTTAACTTTAGTCATGGTGAATGCAAGAGTAAAATAAACCCAAAGAAAGAACTACACCCTTTACAGTAATTTTTAGAGAATTCTGCTCTGTGCTGCTGATTTTCCATAGTGATACATAATATTCTGGTTTTGCATCAGACTGTGTAATTTGACAAATTTCTGTAAATTAAACAAACACTCTAAGAGGAACTTCATTATTAAAAAAAAAAAAAAAACCAACAACAAACAAACAAAACAAAACAAAACAAAAACCCACCAAAAGACAATTAATATTGTATTTCTATTAAAATGTTCTGAAAGGGTCCAGTAAGAATGCAAGTGTCAAATGAAAACAATAGTTCGTCTTTACTGTGTCTGACTAACCCTGCACTTTTCCTTACATGGCTACTAGAGCATTAAAGTACGTCTTAAGACTGTATATAAAATACATACTACAGTATTGATGCCTTTACATCATCCTTGGGAAAACTGCAGACAGTACAATCTCATTGCATCAAGCTACTGAGATTAGTTACAAGGATCTGTGAAACAGGATCAGCAAAGGATCCACTCACATGCTCCCCGCTCAAACTGGCAGAACTCATGAACACTATGCATTTGTGTCTTTTAGGAGACCCTTGCTTTTAAGTTATGGTTTATAGTAGCTTATTTATATTTATATTTATATTTATATTTATATTTATATTTATATTTATATTTATATTTATATTTATATTTATATTTATATTTAGATCTAGATCTAGATCTAGATCTAGATTTATTTATTTGTATATATCTATATATATTATATTTTATATTTTTATATATAGACATGTATGTATGCACATATTTTATGTATATAAATACATGTATGTATATACACGTACGTATGTCCTCCTTTTGGATAACATAAAGAGTTAAGTTAGGAATGTAATCGACATTATCTCACACGATACTGCATTGAGTGGTGGATAAAACATTTATTTGATTAGAAGGTAACACATTGGAGGATTTTGATGTTTTATTTTTATTTTTCCTCACATCTTTAATTTCTTGAGAACATCCTTAAGTCACATTAGTCCTTGAATGAATTGTCCATTCTCTCTTTGGAAAATGTGGTAGGTTAGAAAGCATAAAATTAAAGGGGAGATCCATACATAATCAAAATTGGAACTTTAATTAAGAACCCTCTCTGCTTCTCCAAACTCAGAAAAAAAATATCTAGCAAAACTCACCAATAAAATGGTGAGATATTTACTTTCTAGTAAGAGTTAAGTCTTTTTGTAAAGATGATGTCAGCTTTTGTCCACAGTGAATAACTCCCATCAGTGAACCTGGACCAAATTTTATTAAAAACACTTGGAGAGGAACTGTTCTGTAAGTCCATCATGCTCCATGACCTACCTTAATACAACCACACTTAAGCCACATCCTTTTCAACAAAATACTGAATGAACAACTATTGCTTTTTTTGGCAAGCAGGTAATGGTGGGAAGGAGGGTAAAATTTGTATATCCACTCTTTGTTGAACTTTACACTTTTAGATAGCATACTTTTTGATCCTGTGAAACTCCACAAAATGTTACATGATTCTTGACTGAGAGTGTAATACTTTGCTTGACAGCAAAGGACAACCTGAAAAAAGAAACTCAACTGCTGCATATAAATAATGCAGTACACCATGATGATAACAGTTAGCCCATCAATCCTTGTCAAAAACAGAAATTCATAGAGCTTTTGAAAACATTTTTTGTGATGTGAAGGCTAAAGAATATGTTCTGTGTGAACAGGAAAGTACCATTCACAACGACCTGCACGCACTACTTCGTAAAGCTTTCTTGTAAAAGCACACAGACTAGCCAGCTACCGTTACTATAAGCAAATCAATTTGCAATTCACCAACATTTGCCAATGAAAGAAAAGAAAAACTAATTATGTACCCCAACTTAAAACTATTTACTCTTTCACATTGTAGTTCCTGGGATAGGAATACCTGCCAAAATCTATGTACAGTATCCTGAATTAGGCATGGGAGAAGCATTTTTCCCTATGCACAAAATCATTACCCTAAAATGAACACTACTTCCCTCAACTATTTTTGAACACGTAGCGTAACTGCTATGATTTCTGGCAGAAAAGTTACTGTAAGAAACACCTGCTTGAGACAATGAAATGATGGCAAGGAAAGAAACGTGTCTCAAAAAATCTCATGGATTCACAAGATTTCAAAACTAGAAGGAAAGAAGTGACAGAAGAAAGATGATCTGGGTGTTTGGGCACATTTTCTTCTCTAATTTAAGAATAGAGCATATTCCTTGAAATAGAAAGTGTGTATGGGAAAATTCAAGCCTATTTATTCTTTTATATTTAATGTGCATTAACTATGAACACATTTAGTATGCATTACGTATTGATGTGGTGAAATACACAGAAGGTAATACTGAGGCAAACACACTTACACTATAGGACTCCAAGTAGATGCTGACACCCATTGGAACAAAAGGCATGAAGAAATCTACAGGTAAAAAGTTGCAAACACAATGTCATACAAGTTCATTGTGCTATCCATGCAGGTTGATAGGGAAGCACAATACTGCTTACTGGTATGCTCTGTGATGTGTGTTTTATATCTCAAGCACTTGGTTTCACCATCGATGGGAGAAGGTGAACCATCACTCCTACCTACAACAGCCACTGTATTTTCATTCAGTTTCCTACATTGCTACATGAAATATGGGTTATTTCAAAAACTCTTTCTAAAGAAATAAAATGAATAGCTATTCCCTTTCACGAGAATAAAACTTGTTATAAAGAAGAAATCTTCAGGTAGCACAAAAGAATAACCAGCCCAGAAAACAGCCAGTCAATAGAAATTTGGTCTAGGGATAGTAAAAACAAGCCCCAGTTCTGAAGCCCAGAAGAGCAACTAAACTTCAGAAGACGGAGAAAGTACTGGCTACCAGTAGCAGTTTCACGTTAAAATCAATTTTCAGAAAAAGAGTTTTAATAGTTTTCTGATTTACAGAATCATCTGTACAGTGTCCAAGTTCAAATCTATTTCTCCACAGCTGAACCACTACTGAGAAGCAGAACCATAAATCATACTGAAGACACACCTGTGCAGAGATGCAAAATGTGAATATGAAAACAGATGAGCTCTGCAGATCTTTTAAGAAATTTGTAAGCTGGGGTTTTTTAGATTTAACGGTGAGGCAGCTGACTTGTTTTTCCTAAGGTAAAAAGACAGTTGAATAATTAACTTGTACCCCTTATTATTTGAAAGGGAAGTTAAAGTTTCTAGCTACCAACAGCTCATCGGTGTCCTTCTGCTTGTTTTCTAGGCTGATTTGCTTACAATGTAGGTAGAAGGTTCAGCTAACTTTCTAAATAGAATATGCACAGCAGATTCTTTAGATGGTTTTAAAAAATGAATAAACTAATATCACTTACTCTAAATGTCCACATATGAATTTGACCGGGAAACTTACAGGAGAACACAAATGTCAGAATAATTACCTCATGATTTTATTACAGGTTTCCTGAAAATTGACATGGTTGGCTTCTTCTGAAGGCCTCTGGGATCAAGAGACTGTATGCACTTAAGCAAGCTGTAGCTTGTAGTTGCGGAGGAGAACTGCAACATACTCGTGTAAACTAGGTACAAACATTTCTTTAAATTTAACTTTTTCCTGTCTTGTAATCTGAGGGGATGCACTGGCTGATTTTTGAAAACCTGAGATGTATTACCAAAAGAAAATGAGATTATTCTAAGAAGAGAATTATCGTTTGAATATGACTCTGGGACTGGACTGAAACATTAATCCTGGGTGAAGATGAAGTGCTGACTTAAGCTTTGGATTTAGTCTAATAGTACAATACTGTAAAAGTGTGTCCCTACTTTCAGGGTTAGAATAGAGGCCTAAAGTAATGTCTGCAGAGATTAATTTCTATCATAATAAATCCCCTTCTGCCTTAAAAAAGTATTATCTCTTCCCTTTCTAAAGGTCTACAGTATGAGCTACTTTATTCATTTGAATGTGAAAGAGCAGCAGGTCACCGCACTCCAGCCTGCTGAGTTACAGACATTTTAAGCATCTGATGTTTGACAATATGAAATACAAGTAGAAACAGAAAACAGCTTAAAAAGTAAACTCTTCTCTCTTTCATAGGTTGCAGAGAGTTCATTTCTATGCCAACTGGCTCTGCAGGGAAAAAGATGAACTATTCCTGTCATTTCAAGTCTTTATTAGTAAAAAATGGATCAAAAGTGATTAAAGGAGGAATATGGTTATATAAAGCACTTCTGAATATTTTTACAACTTGTGGAAAATTTTCATGCACACACTGTCAAGGGGATTTGGGGAAAGCTGTCATCAGTTAGAGACATTGTTTCATCAAAGGAAAAGACAGATATTCCACCAAACTGATGATCAGCTGATGGTACCAGCAGCACACCATCCCCTGCACCCAGCCCCAGCTAACCGCAGTGATGCTTCCCACGCAAGCAGGGAGATCAATCCCTTTGATGAAGATACTCTTATCCCTATCAGCACAACCTTCCACAACATCTTTTCTCTCTGCACACTCAACAAAGCTGGCAAAAATTACCTAGGCACTCCTTGAACATCCTCGTTTGATTTAAGGCGTCATTCACGTCAGCTGTGTTTATACAATTATTTGCCACTTGCTAACAGTCACATAAATCAACCTGTATTTCTGCACCTGTTCACATCTACGGGGTGAAAGAGGTTTATGAAAAGGGAAAGAATAAGAGCTTAAACTGAGGCTTTCTGTGTAAGGCACTCAGGATAAACTGTCTCTCCATTAAGTTGTTCTGTTCAATTAAAACTTTCTGACAGAGAGATGAAGTCATGACAGGAATACATTATCACTTCCAGCCACTTGTCCTTTGTTTTTAAAGCTGATGGTGAGATTTTTAGTAGTATGTTGACTTGAAATTTCTCATTTGATAAAATATTCACATTCCTTGCTAGAAATTACTGTGCTTTGCAGATCTCTGGATACAGATCTTCACTGGTTTCTGTCAAAAATCAGCTGGGCTTCTGCAGGCTTCTCTGCTAACTGCCAGTAGGCTCCACTTCTACATCCATGACCATCAGATGGTTAATACAGGGACCCAGATTTCTTATTTGACTTTACCTACATTGAGCTTTTGATCATTAGCTCTTCCTAAATCTTTTTTGAAAATATTCATGGCTCCCAAAGCTCTGGAAATGACTCAACCCCCTGGTCCGAAAACAACTCAGACACATTAACAGCTTTTCTCTTGCCCATCCCCTGCTTTCCATGGTGAGAAAATCCATGCGTGCAGCTAAATCAGCCAGCACCCTCTGAAATAAACAGTTGTAAGTGTTTGTGACCTTCTTTAGACAGGTAACATCTTTCTTACTTCTCTTCCTTATAGACTGAGAGCATTCAGGGACACATATTCTTACTGGTCTTTACAGGTATCTTCCCAGTTTCTACTTTCACTTCATCAGTGAAGCAAGATTATTAAAAAAAAAAAAAAAAAAAACAACACAAAAAAACCAAAAAACAAACAAAAACAACCAACACTTACTGTGGAATTAACCAGTTTATAAATTAATAGTCTCAATTTTCATCCACACTCAGTTTTATGTCTCAGGTTTTTTTGCCTCAGTTTTACCTTTGCATTTCTTTTTCATGCACCACAGCTTTTGAGCTTAGCAATTTCAAAGCACCAGAGTGTGTGTCTACATGTATACATGCACACACGTATATTTAGCTCCATACTTATATTCTTATTCATACTTTATATACAAGGAAATGAAAGTGGGTTTTTTTCCCCCTTTGTGTACCCTATATTGGATGTATTTAGACACCAGTTGCTAGGCAATTATTAATCTCAGCACTGGTGAATTTATCTTTTCCCATCCTAAGTAAATCCAAATGTGAAAGCTAGGCAATTAAAAAGTCATCATTAACAGGTTTTAAACACTAATTACATTTCATTATATCCATAAGAATTCTAAATATATTCCCATTACAGTTTGAAAAGTATTAATTCATCTCCAGTTACTTCTAATTTTTTTTTTATATCCACTCTTCAATATAATATTTGGTCACAGTTTTTACAAGAGGTGTCAACACTATTGAAGAAATGGGCAGCATTTAATACCCCCAGTTAGGTATCCAAAATATGGAACAGGCAAAATTCTCTTTTCAAATTTTGAAAAATCATCTAAGTACCAAATGCATTTCATAAAACCCTTAGACATATATCTACCTATCTATAGATAGATAGATAGATAGATAGATGTATTTATACAAAAATACATACACATTCACCTCCATCAACACTTTCAGAATGCATACTGAAAATGAAGGAATATTTTCTGCTTTCAAGCAATATCCCAAACTACAAAATGTATTTGAAGATATGCAATGTGAAGCAGTCAGCATTGGCTATGCCTAGATTAGAAAACAGCCTGGCACAACATGAGCAGATCAGTATTTCAAAGCTTGCAGTGCTCAGTCTTCTGTATCTTCATTATGTGAAGTCTGTGGATTTATGTGATTTGAAGGTGCCCAAATGACCAGCTGTTGGTTCAGACCCTTAAGTAACCATTAGGGTCTCCACTTGACTATAGCATCTAGTCCAATGTCCTCAGGAATGAATCCAGCTCACGACCATCAAAACCCCTTTGCAAAATGAGCCCAAGTTGTGGAGGCAATCAAAGGATTCCCTTCCAAAGCCCACCGGCATGCTAGATGACCATTTTAACAGACATGCCAGCCCTGAGCACTCTTTCCTACATGAATGTTCTCTACAATGAGCTCTACTATTATACCAACCCTGCAGCTAAAGAGAATAAAGCAAAATATTCTGTAACTTTCCATTGTTATAATTAACTGCTCACTGCATTCATTTCATGCATTTTTTGGCCACACGGATAACCACAGATATCATCATGAAAGTTCTGTCACCATCAAAAAAGACATGTCACCTAAGGAGATACAACAGTATTGCTGGTTTTCATCATTTTCATTCCGACTTTACAGGAAGGTGATGTTACTGATCACACTCAGAATAACAATTAGGTAATGAAGATATGTGTGGCTCCTGTGAAAGATATGAAATAATAAGGGCATTACAGCTATCGACTACAATAAAGAAATGATTCTGTTTATTTTGGACTATGCAGCTGGCAGTAACATGTAAATTCTGTGGATGAATGATGCAAACCCTGTTGCTAATTTTTACTAAGAGCCTCTGGAAAGATGAACAGATGCAATTTTTACCTTATTTGTTTAAACTTGTTTAGAAACAGAATAAAATCTGAAACTTCTGCACATATAAAGACTACTGTATAGATTGTATAGCATACTGTTATCTGTAAAAGGGGTTTCTTCCATCCCTAGATTTCCCCCAAATACAATACAAAATTAGATGGAAAAAATGTATCTGCCAGGCACATTTTAACTAAAGGCATCAGGCAAGAACAGTGTGAACCTCTTACAGTGCTTACTACACGCAGCAGCATGTGACACGATGACATCTAAAACAAGGGCATAGCCAAGGTGGCAAATTGGATTACAATAAAATCCTTTGATGGTCACGGTTGCTTCACGCCAATCCACGTTGTACTCACTCACGCTGCAAAGCCCTGACCTTAAGCAACTGCCCAGCCTCACTGCCCTGCAGCTTTTCCCAGTTTTCCCTTCACAGTGGCCATTCAGGCACTCAAAGCCACGCTGCAAGGACTGCCTCAGACTTTAAGAGTCCCTTTACTAGACACCAGTTTATGGAAATGTTACGTAACAAACCAGTTTGTGTATGTCAAAACCTTGCCTCAGTATGGCCACTCTGCACTAGCAAACTGTATTCTTGGCACTGCTTTTTTTTTGGTTTTTTTTTTCTTTTAATTTATTTTTATTTTCCAGTGTAATTTGTAAACCAAACCTAAACAAAGATGGGTATGGGTAGCAGCTTGAATGCGCTTGCTGCCTGTTGCTTGGTATGAAATAAGATTTGAAAGTGAAGGATGGAGAATAGTAACTGAAAAAGGATGAGAAAAAAAAAAGTCTGGCAGACAATAGTATAAGTGAAAGATACTCACAAATGGAGTGGCTGAGAATTTGATGCTTTTAGTACTAAACCATGTTGTAAGAGGAACCTTAACTTTTTACTAATGGTACATATGGATCCTTGACTATTAAGCTAAATAACTCTGCTGTTTCAGCTTCCAAACATAGACAGATGTTCCTATAACAACTAATTCCTTGTCTTGCAAGACAACCCAAATATCTGATCTGGAGAACTGAAGTGCACTAGAATTGCTTTCAGTCTCAAGGCTAAGCCATTGACGTGCTCTTCAGCATCTCGGATACATCTGATTCAGCAGCATGTCTTAAGCAGACCTGATAATAAAGCTCATCACCCACTGTCATTTAATTAGTAGACAAAAAGAGGGTTTACCTAACTGGCCCGCTATGTTTTTTATCTGCAGCTCTGCTTTATTAGCTGCATCCAGGCAATGTTAACGTGGTTAATTATGTATAAGATGTCCACACCGTACTGCCTAAAATGCAATTGCTGTTCTTTGGCACTCAACAGAGTCCTGAGTCTTCATACAGAGCATATATTTTTTAAAATAGGGGACCAGGCAGACAGTAAATAGCAAAGGAAGGCAAAAATACTAAAAAGGAGGGGAAAATACTGAACATTATGTATCTATATGTATATAATAAATAAATAAATAAAATATATTAATTAAATAATGTCTTTTTTCATCAAGGGTAGAGGAACAAAGGGAGGAAGGTGATTACAGTTTAATAGGTACTATTACATTCATAGGCCTCTGTCACTGTACATCAATGCCTTCTGCTCTTTCCACACTCCTACCATCTGTAAACATGGGATGCCGTAACAGAAGACACGAGGTTTTTTGGAGTAAGAACAAGGTCTTTACATGTACTTGTATGGTGCCAGTACTACACCAATGTAACACATGTACTATATATACATATGTATATGCACATAAAGTACGTATAAGTATATGATATAGAAAGTATACAAACACTACCATCTTCAGAAACAAATAAGAATCCAGAATGGAAAAACAGTCATGGACACGAGTATCTTTTCTCTCAGGTGGCTTCGTGCGAGTACAGTTTATTATGGAAAAAAAATCATGGAAAATTCACTTTGCTTTGCAAAACCTCAAAGCCCTTCAAGTTGAAAAGATGAAAGAATGATAATTTTGTTTCTCAATTAAGCCTGAGATAAAAGTATATTAAATTTATTGCATTTTTAAACAAAGCATTAGGATACTACTTTGGAAAGCTGCTCAAGCCATTGGATTGTTGTAGCCCAGGAAACAGATACATTAAAAAAAAAAAGAATAATTCAGAATGAGAGATTTAGTTTAAATTACAAGGATATAGATGTATTTATATATTCTTTTATCATCTTTAAGGAGTTTTTAAACCTATAAAATACAGAAATAGTATTATTTGAAAGAGCTTGAGGGGCTTTCACATATTGAAATATACAACTCAACTGTATTTGAGTTTATTGTTCAATTCTCAGTAATTATTTATGATAATTATTGCAGTTAGGAATTCAGATGGTGGGTCTTATTGAATTTGTTTCTACCAAAAAGATCAATCTGAAAATTAAAGATTATTTTAAAAGAAAAATCATGTTTTGTTTTTCACTACTTTGTTGTGACACATTTGAGTTTCTGATACTGATAATAAAACACTTCCCAATCAAAATGGAAGTTTTACACATCTACAAAGCTTTCCAGTTTCAACAAATCAATAGTTGCTGACACAAAAATGTTTTGTGGAATACTCCTGAGAAGTAAAGCTTGCCTTCTAATGAGAACAGGTGCTCTTTCTCACATGCCATCTCTATTATATAGAAGGTACCTAAAAATATTCTTCTGATTCACCATAAATTCTTCTGCCTGGACAGCTACAGAAAATAAGCAGATAAAGCACATAAAAGTATAAAGCTCTAAGCGGAAAAGTGAACACTCTGAGGGACTGAATGCATTTTTGCATGCAAGTGTAAAACTCTGGGGGACTGAATGCACCTTATTTTGCTGACCCATAGCGACTGGCAAGACCCACAGAGCAGGACATCACCACCAGTCTCCTGCTTCCCTCTGTCCTTGTACATCACTTATTTACAAATGAATTCATACAATTAACTTCATTTGGTTTCCTTTCTCTCTTTCACCAAGTACAAAATGCACATCATTTCCAGTCCCATGCCCTAACTTACAAATGTTATTTTTTATCGTTTGCCATTGGTGTCCAGTAAATTGTGCCAACAACAAAGAACACAGTAGCTGTAGCACAAACAGGTGATTAGAGAAGCCTCATTATTCACCGACAGGATAAAAGAGTTATTGTGGGTACACAAATAGATTGCTATTGCCTGATCTTCACAAACAAAGGGACTACAATAAAATAGACCAATAAATAGAATACAACAGTGGAGTCTGAAATTCAACATACTTCTCAAATGAAGCTATTAACAACACACTGGAGGCTCATTAGGGAATTCCTTTCTTTTTTCCTCTATTTGTGGGCCTCATTAAAAGAACGACCTGTTACTTTGCATGTGTTGTAGCTGTGTGCTTGCCGCTGGAACTTTTTTCCTCCAAGAACAGACAGGCTCAGATTTTTATTTTTTTTAACAGCTACTGATCCCTACCCTCTCCCAGCTCTCCGTACTGCCCAGGGACTCACGCCATGGACCAGAATTGCAGCAGGTTAACTGCTGTCATTTCTTTCTTTTGAACTTGACCTCATACGAGCTTCCCGAAAATATTTATTATTTCTTACTAAGCTGGTCCAGACCCACTACCCACCAAATCTGCAGTTGCCACTGCGGGGCTAGGACATTATCCCTGCTCTAAGTTAGGTTTTCTCCCCACCAGGGCTGAAGGCAGAGCTGCTGTTTCGCACCAGGCCCATAGGCAGGACACAGGCAGTGCCCTCCCTGATCATACTGCTGCATCACCCGCAAGGAGAAGGAGTACATAATGCACAGCACAGCAGCGCTAAAGATCCTGAATGATAAAAGCATTATTTGCATAACACTTGGCACTCCTGCAGGTTTCAGGCCTAATAAATCTCCCCAGGGAAGTTAAAGGCAAAATTCTTTCAAAAAGCTGGATTGGACCACTGGTGCTCACCATCTCTAAATCAGCAGCTGTTACACAACAACTTCTAATGAGATCAGCAGAACTGGTTTAAATCCAAATGCTACTTGCATCACCCTCATGCAGGTCCAAAGCAACTCTGTTAATTTGATGGTGTTATTCCTGTTCAATATTATCAAGTATACATTTACAATGATATATATATACACATATATATGTATAATAAAACCCCATATACAATACAGAAGCAGTATTTGAATAATTTTCTCCATTGCTTAAATAAGTTGTTTTTTTTGGTGATACAATGTAAGACACTCTCTTGGGATTTTATTTCCTTGCAGTATTGCTTTTATCCTTTCCTCCAGTTTCCTGTCCTCCTCAACAATGTTTGAGCCACATTTTCCATTTCTCATAAGTTTCTGACTTGTTCTTCCTTTTAAGCCCAATTTATTTTTAATCTAACTTCATTCAGTTGGTAGTGTTTTCTTTTCAATTTGTGTGCAGCCTTTTATGATTTTCCAGTTGTTACTTATCTGTTACAATTTTCTTCATAAGTAGTTTAAAGCTATTATTTTAAGAAGTGTCCAGAAACTGTTGAGCCCTTTAGTGTGTTCTAGTGGCATATCAGTTTTGCCTCAGTAGTATTCCTGATTACTGGGTTACTAAGCCAGAAATTGCTGCAAGTAGCTCCTGCTAGTCTTGCTTAAATTAAACATGCAAGATATATGTAAGAGAATTTGGAGAAATCAATAAAAAAATATTTTTTCTCTATTTGTGTCCCGCCAAAAGGGTTCAGACTTTTATTACTCTGGACAAAAGTATTTGCTGAAGTCTCCTGCTATGTTATTCAGAAATAAAGTGATTCAAGTTATGAAAGCTACATTCAAAGTTACTGCACACATTTCAAGAGAAGTCACTTCAGACAACATTTTCAGCATTTTGCAACCTGGTTCTTCTTTATACATCTATCCTGGTAGGTAACTGAAAGGCAGACAATGAAGTAAGAGTATTTTTCTTGCAGCAGCTGCCAAGCAAGCCTAACAATGTTGTCCGAAAAGCTTAACTATTGAAAGCAAGATACAAGGCATCACAATAGAAAGCATCTTGAAAAATTACAGATCAAAGCTGGACTCTATTGCACTTCACTGAAGTCTTTTATTTTCTTGAAACATGCTATAAGTCAATAAAACTAAGCATAAAATATATTTAGAAGGTTTCATTGTCAGAAGTGCAATGAAGACAACAGGTCTTCTCAGATAAAATGTATTAGCATGTAAATTAGAGTAAATCCCATGATCACAAAGCAGTTGAAGTAAAAACATAGGAAGCACAGTATCAGTGCTAAAGACCTCTGTGTTTATCTTCAAAATCACTGGTTAAAAATTGTAGCTGTAAGCATTTGCTGAAAATGCTTGTCTATTAAGTAGCATGAAATATAAGTTGAATGAACTTACATTTCCTGGGGTACTGTATTGCTTCTATTTTTAACAGCAAAATTATCACTATCTTCGCGGTCATTTACTCCCTCAGAAATCCTTCAGTTACCTAGTCCTAAAGAAATCAGATATTTTCTAGTAGATCAGGTCCAAAGCATATTGATTAGCTTCTTGTAAGAAATCCTGCTCTTACTGCAATATAAATTTGACTGAATAGTAAAAAACACAGGTTATTAAAAATGGTGTGTGGAACCAATGGACACATCTTTGCATATGAAAATCTTAAAAAATAAACAAACCCAAAGACAAAAACATTACGAAGCCCATAAATCTCTTTCCTTGTGACTCACATAATCTGTCTACTACCAAGGTTTTAAATCCCACCACCCTCCAGCCTGTACCAACCACTGTCCAAGAGCTGACACATCTCAAAGCTATGCCAAGGAGAGGATCAAGAATTAAGCAGTAAAGGCTGCTGTGGGATTGTGCCTGGCTCTGTATGGTGGACCTGTTTTATTATGAGCAATGTAGATTCTCTGGACATCAAAAGTCCCCTTTCCTGCGGTAACAGCATCTGAACAACTGGGACTACTTCATCAAACACAGGAAAGAGATACTCTCGTGGAGGAGGAGAAGGCTTGGCTCTTCTGTCCTCCATTGCTAGAGGTGCAAACAGAGATCATCAATATGCCAAAAGGGAAGGGGTACTTATGAGGAGTTGGATCCCACCTCTCTCTCTCTCTCTTATCCTTAAAGGGACCTTCCAACCCAAACTGTTCCATGATTCTATCTCTAATTTTCATTGCTGCTATTGTGGTGAAGTGAGAAGTGACTGACACGCCCTACATTCCTCTTCTAGTAATGTATTAAGTACTTGTGCTATGCTACCCAGGCTATACATAATGAAACCTACAGATTTTAGTGAGACTTTTTCCTCTCTAAACAAATTTGGCAAGTGCCTGGATGTTTTCTGTTGGCTTGCTTTTTGTTTTGTTGTTTGCCTGCCCCTCGCTGTTACGATGCAGGTCTAGGTTTCAGATGAACGTAATACAGAAGCAAAAGTCTCAAAAGGCTCATCTTTTCAAGGACAGACCATAGCACAGAATCTGAGTAGGGCACTTCTTGGATCAAAGCAAGACCGAAAGACCTCACGAGCCAGAATTAAAGGAGATCATAGGGCACCAGTGAAAACACCTCTGATGTGTGTCCTTATTTCCTCCTGGGAAGTCTGAATCTTTCAGATTAAACTGATGGCTGAAGCTGAGTATTGTTCTGTGGCAGTACTAGCAAATATTTTTTTTTTCTTTTTTCTTTTTTCTTTTTTTTTTTTTGGCTAAAGGGTATAAAAGGGAAAGGGGGAAATACAGTACCTGTTAGAATTAAGAGCTAAAAGCCAGTCCACGGGGTCCTCATGCCAATACATTTTGATACGGGCTATTGACCTCTTACAATCTAAGTCAGAAAAGAGATCTTATCCAATGATAAGAACTCACAGAAAGTAAAAAAATAACCACACCACCAACAACAACCAAATACAAATTATTCTAGATGGTTATTCAAAGAATGCTGTTGCAGACACTGCTCTAGGAAGGTCTGGAGTCAAGCGTTCGAGAAGACCATTTTAATGGGTTTAGATGTCTTAGTAGCTGACCACAGGGTTTGACTCATAAAAGGGAAACCCATTTGGATTACTTGAAGACTAGCCACCATACTGGGCACGCAGTCAACACTTTTCCTTGTGATAACCACAGATACTAACGCTTCTACCATCCCACACATCATCTTGAGCCTGCACAGTGCCTTCATAAAACATGCTAGTGGGTCCTGCAGAAGTGACTCTTAAATACCAGCTTCCATTTCCAGATCTTCTGAATGGGAAGGGTTAGGATAACCCTAACATTACAAAGATTTAGCTGACTTCAAGTGTAATCTGTTCCACAGACATCAAAGGGGCTCTTCAAAGACACAGCAGCCTCTCTGCACAGAGCAGCTTGCTGCCTTTGTGCTTCAGGTCTTGAACACCAAATTAAAATGGAAGCCAGGAGTACAGGTACTCCCAAATTAAACCACTTTTATATGCATGGCTAATTTTAGTTCTGAAATTAATGATTCCTCAGAAATTTAGTACTTATCATTTTAGCATTCAGAATATTTAACTAATGCGATTATCTTCCCCAGCTGTTTCGATATAGAGACGTGCACATATGTTTTCAAGAACAAACTACTTTTACTTCCCTGCGTCTCCTCCTTTTTTTATTTTTAAATAAAACAAAAACTGTCAGGATGTTTCAAGATTTGCTTTAAACATCCATGTGGCTAACATGTTTTGTTTACTTTAGAGATGGATTGTGTTCTGAACTCCAGTTTACAAAACCAGAGTAGTACTGGAATAAAAAATTGGTAAGCAGTATTATAGATTAGTAATTTGCAGTTACCTCTAAATCTAGAGCATCTCTCTGTGCTCCTGTCTGAAGCTGTTCAATGTTTGTTTTCTTGTCCTTCTCCCTGTGTCCTGCTCTTCTTGTTTTCTTACCTGCCACCAGTCCAAATGGAAACCACCTAGCACAATCATGTATTTTGTCAACAGCATGCTTCTCTAAGGGCAACACATCTCACACTCCACCTGCAATACTACAAAGTGGATTTAGAATGGTTGAGTTTCATGTCTAACCTGATGCAAGATTTAAGATTGAATCAAACAAGTATGGACCTCGCCCTCTGGTCGACACTTTTGCAACACTGCTATTTTCCACAAAGAGATTATGTTTTGGATTTCTGATATTTCCCCATTAAATTCCCCTTTGTGAAAGAATTCCAGACCACCTTTAACTTGCAGTGCGCTACTGCTGTGTAGAAAATACATAGTGATCTGAGCATATATCCCACGTATATGTGTGATTTATATATATGTGTGGTAAATGACGCACAGAACTGTCCTGTGAACGCCACCAAGCACACTGCATATAGTGACCGTTCCTGCGCCCGCTGCTGGCTGGCCTTCAGTAGGGACACAAAGGAGAGAGTCCAGCGCACGGGTCGTGCACAGATACTGTCAAGCCACCAAAAGCCGGACGAACACGTTACAGCGTTGAGATGCTGTCACTTCTCATTGTCAAGACAGGAGGTGGTAGGTGTGAAATAACATTTTCTCCTCCAGGCTTTCCTGGAACTTCGTGATTAGCATGGTAAAGAACTGGGAGAAGTCATAATAATTTTAGTTTCTAAATACAAAATGCACTAAGGAGCCAGTGCCTATATTTGTATTACTTATTCGTGAAACTAAAAATCTGACTACAGAGTCTGTGAGACTCCCTTGAAACTTGTTTTTTAATAATGATACTCTTGTGAGACTTTTTTTCAGTAATGACAAATATCATGGGATATATTTTTATGTTAAATGGCAAAAAATTATCACTATTACTACTGCATTCAGGATGTGCTGATTATACATGGTAAGACTTATAAGCCTGTTGTTACTTTCCACTTCTTGCCCAAAGGCACTAAAAAAATTAACAGAAAAAGGCACAAATACAAGCCACAGCCATATGAACTAATTGACCTAAGTTATAAATAGGATGTTTGTTCAATTGAGAATAAACTCAATAACACCTTTTCAGTGTGCAATATAAATTGTTACCTTTTTTCTTTCAGAATGTATACAGACAAGTGCACTTTCTATATGTAACCATGCCTTGATTTTTATGTTTCTGTATCAAAATAAAGTGGCAAAAATTTCATTGAAGTCACTGGGTTGATACCTGAATAAATGTGGTGTGAGGGAAATAATTAAGCCCATTCTCTTAACACTTAGAAAGGAAACAAGATGTTTGCTAGGATAACTAAGCATACATTTAGTGCTAATAAACCCAACACGTGGCCAAATACAGACAAGTATGTAACGAAGTCCAGCTTATGACTTCAGTTTACCACAGAGACCAGTGACTCACTGCCTCCTGCATGGGTACTGCACACCATCATCTGAGTTTTTTTCTGACAATTACAGTAAGACAGGAATTTTATTTTCTACAAAAAAAGCTAGATGCAGGCAAATACCCAGATGTAACCTAAGCTTCCCTTCTGGAATTGCAGCAGACGTAAACCTATTTGTTTTCATGACAGGGGAGCTATGAAACACAGGATAATAAACACAGACTATCTTAATTATGAAGTTCTCAGTACTTTCTGGAAGAAATGGGTTCTGCATGGCTACTCCCTACTTGAATGACTACTGCTCCTGTTCCAGGAAAGTCATGCTGCCATCTCGTCATACTTGCACCTGCTCGGTTTTTTTCACTTTCTCCAAGAATACTTGCCAGCCAGAACATTAAACTATGAAAAATATTATTTGGATAATCCCTGGGTATTTCTCATGCCATGAGCCAATAGCATCATTTTCACCCGTAACACACCTCTTTCATCTCTAGTCCTACCTCAAATCTCAATATTTCTTCATGCACATAGAAATTTAAAAAGGGGGAAAAATATCAGAAGGCAATAAAAGAGAACATCAGATAAGCCAAACTCTAAGTACCAACAGATTTTCAGCCATTTAATAGTTTTGCTGTTATTATCACCCTCTCCATGGCAAAAATAAAAAGGATTATCTGGCCCATAATTAGGGAAAAATTCCAAAGTGTTTGCTTTTTGCAATCAGATCATGTTGTTCTGATACTTTAAAAGGTCAATGAGGATTATTAAAAAAAAAAAAAATTAAAAAAAAAATCAAAGTATAAATTTATTTCACAGAAGCTGGTGGTAAAAATCATTATTAGGGAATGGTTGCTTGTTTTCAGATCTTGTATTGGCATGGCTATGAATGTTGTTACAACACAACATAAAGCTAAATATAACATTAACTCTGTTGATGTATTTTGCTTTTTTTAATTTACGATTGCTCAATGCCCCTCATGCACAGACAGAATGAAGTCGTACATGGAAATGATTTGGAACACAGTGTTCCCCCTTAACTTGACATTAAAATATCATTGCTACATTTCAGTTTTGGGGAAAAGAAAACCCTCGCTCTAAATTTGTGTTGATGTTGCTATTAATCCAGAGCTACTATGAGAAAAAATGAATATGGGAAGAAATTTTACTTAAATCACTTTGCTTAGAAATTCATTAAATGAAAAACACTCTTGGTATGTAAAGAATGTGTATCATCATAGCAATCAAAATTTTTATTTAATAGTATTATAAATACAAATAAAAAACTTGCTAGGTTAATTTTCAAGGAATCTAAATGACTTACCATTTGAATTAAAGAAACCTCTGAATTTACCCGAAATAGCATCACTGCAAGACATAATTAAGTACTTTAATAGTATCTAAATATTTATATGGCTTCTGAGAATGTAGAAATGTTGGCCTTCTGTCTAAGCTATTCAGATAAGGTCCTAGAGAATGCAAACTCCTGGCTTTGATTTAGGTTATGGTAACTTTCAAGTTCTTCATTTTCTCCAGATTGCAATTCTGCAAAGAGTAGCCAGTGTATAAACAAATCACTGCAATGGCTCCAAAATTTAATTTATCATTAATACAATAAGGGGTGACAACTGACATTCTGTAAGTAATTGCACATCCAGTGAAGTCCAAAAAACATCTAAGTTACAGTTGAAATAATGAACAATCACAGGAATTTATGATGGAATATGATTAGTATGATGAATCATAGTAATTTATGGTAACATTCATAACTCCCCAGGATTGCCATAAAAGCCTGATGTCTGAGATGAAAGCACAGCATTAGCTACATTTTTAAGCTATTCAGACTACTTCATACAAACTTCAAATCATTGAAATTCTGAATAACACTACCAACTGTGATTTGTGGATACAGGGGTACAATTCTTCCAACTACTTTAATTTTGCACATTAACTCCTGTATCTTTTAGAGTTTAAGGTTTTTGTAGGGGTTTGTGGGAGCTTTGTTTTGGTTTGGGTTTTTTTGTTTGTTTGTTTGGGTTTGGGGTTTTTTTTTTTCATTTCTGACTGGTGTTATCCATTGCACGTGAATGGTTCTCACTGACAATCCATGATAGCTGCAGTACTAATGTTAATATGCCAGCTCTTTTAATGTTATCCCACTGTCATCCAGCCTAAAAGGCAGGCTGGAATAGATACCGTATCCTTTTCTGCTCAGTCCACTTACCCACTTCTAGACAAGTATATTATCATAAATTTATGTTGTATTTTCTTATACACACCATCCTACCACTTTAAGGCATTTGCACGGTTAATACAAATTTAACACTATTTTTTGGATGAGCCCGTTTTAACTGTCCCTTTAAGCCAAACCTCTTAAGACAGCCACCTTCTTTTACAGAACAACTGGAATGTGGTACAGTTGCATGAAAAAAAAATCCATCATACTCAAGCTACATACTAAGGAAATGCAATCATCAAACAAACAAGCAAGACAACTTCCAAAAACGACTTCAACAAAACTGAAATACCAGTATGAATCAATTCTTTGTTGGGCAAGACAACAAAAGCATGCAGTGGCTATTGACCGTTCTCCCACACAGTGGCACCAAGCGTGTGTGTCCCAAAGTTTATTTGATTTAGTGTTTCCTTCAAATACCTCACTACAAGCAAGGAACTATGTGAACTTCTCAAGTCTGGTAGTCTGCCTTATAAAATTTCTATAGCTTATAGGTGCTTCTGAAGAACAAAAATGATCACAAATAGAACGAAGAAACTAAAGAAAACCAAGAGTACATTAAAGGAATTCTGCTTTTCAAAATGAGAAAAGCATGTCATGACTCAAGCTTGAGTCATGATGTAAAAGAATCTATGATTTTTCAAAAACTTTAAGGTAGAGAATACCATTCTGTTATAATTTCAGTTTTTACCAGAAAACCTGGTGCTGTACAATGGATTCTGTATGGACTGAACTTTTCTGGCACTAATTAAACACAGAAAGAAGCAGCAGTGTGACAGTAGCCATGTACCAAAGGGGCAGGAAAAAACACAACTCAAACACTTAAAATTAAAGGTGTTCATTCTTTTGAGCAACAAAAAAAACCTTCTGAAATTTACCTTTTTTATTTGCTAAGGCTCAAGGAATTAAACAATCAGCTTCCTAAACAACATAATTTATCTAACAGCTCTGTCCACCCCCATTAAGTAACAGCTTCAGGGAACGGTATACCAAATAAGTCACAGTAGCAAGCAAGCAGTAAACACAACGGGGAGACTGCTTCCTGGGTGCCTGTTTCTTAATAATTACTTTACAACAAGCCAACAATTAATTTTTTTACAGTAACAGTCTTTAAAATTTAGAGGCTACATGAACCATGCAGTGCAAATGTGTTACTGAAACCGCATTAAGGAGGCAACAGAAGAAAGCAATGTATATCTGCAGAATCCATTGCTTTCTCTCTTCAGATCAAAAAATACAAATAATTAACATTGCAGTCAATGACCAGGAAAAACTGGGTTGGCAATTTAAAAAGAAAAATTAGGAATGACTGAACTAAAATTAAATAATTGACAGTTGTCCTTCTTGCAATGCTTACATGGCTGGCTGTTCTTTCTAACTCACAAGCTACAGTTTGCTGTCAACAGCTTTGACAAATCTTTCATTTCACCCAAGCAGCCACACTTCGCATTTTGAAGTGACCAAATCAAAACTCAATGGAAAAACTGGGAGAATTAAGTAGTTCATCATATCCTGAATTCTAAGTGTTATATTGATGGTCCTTAAAAGGCCCAGATTAACTTTCACTGTAAAGCTACAATGGGCATCATGATGTTGATTATATGCTGTTATTAATTATCCAGCAAATGCCACCAGATTTTTTGAGGCAATAATGTCAATTAAATTTTGGCTTTTGTGTATATTTGGGAATATCCAGAATATAACATGGAAATGTGTTTTCTTCCTCCTCTCTGTTTCCTCACTGGCAGTGACCCCTTTCCATCTACTTTTCTTGGAAGACTACAGCTAATGAAGTGGCTTTCAAAGACGTCTGGTATTAAAACACATCAGGCAGGCTGACTTCCTATAAAATAAAACTTGACTTTCTGCAAGAAAATAGAACTGACTGCCGAAAATTGAAGTAGAATCCTTCATTCAATCACCATGTCTCACATGTTACATTACATATTTAATGGACAGGCTTTGACCCAATCATAAGTGCTGTTTTTTATTTGAAAAAAAAAAAAAAAATCCACATCTAGCTTTTAACAAAACATACAAGCATGCTGCAGTGGTCCAGCCGACTGAGTCAACATTAACAGCATGCCAAACAGCAGGAGGAAAATCATTTCACATGACCTGCACTCTCTGCAAAAACCTCTCATTTCCAAAGGATAAAAACAAAACATATTTCTCAACAGGCATGCTATTTCTACAAACAGAGCCGATCTGTAAGAAAGCAGATAGATAAAGGACACAAGGGCAACACAAGGCACCTTTGTGTCCTCCAGGAAGGAAACTCCCATGTCTATCCAACCACACACACATGTACAGACACAGAAAAAACGGACAAATCCACAAACTCCAAGGAGTTAATCTGACAGATTTTCCCTGGGTGATCAGGTGCAAGCCAAAAATTCCGCCAACAAAAAAACATGTGAAGTCCTGTCTTCTTCACAAAATAACCTGTCGGAACAGGTCATAGAAAGATTAATGTTATTAGTAAGCTGTCATACAACAACTCAGTATTAATTTGAGCCTCAACCCTACAATCTGTCTCCTCAAATGCATATTATAAGTCTCATTAAAGTTAATGAGGTTTTGACGAGGCTTCAAACTTACAGGCTGGATTTTAGGATTGTGCTCGGACTTCCAGTTGGACTGGTTTTATCCATTCTAATTTTTGTCAGCTTGCTCTGAGGTTTGCATCTTCCCCTTCACAAAACTACTTCCCTATAGTGAATTCCAAGGGCCAGTATCTATAACTATGAAGTTAGCTTACTCACAAATATAAATGCTGTATATTTCATGCTACGATACAGCATTTATTTTGAAATGTCTTATTTAAATACCATGTCCTGGGTTATTTTTGCAAACTGAAGACTTCCACAGACTGACTAGGATGCCCACGGAGCATACAAGTACGCTGGAGAAAATACTTCATGAAAAACTTACTGCACTAATATGCAATTAATATTAATTCACCATTGCAGTGTCTTCTTTCAAAACAACAAAAAAATAACCCCAGTAAACCAGAAAGGAAATACATTGACATGAACATGGTATTGTCAAGACGGTATCTCAGCATACCACAATACTGAGGCATGACATCAGCAAGCTCACAGGCCTTCCTAGAAGGAAAACATCTTGGTTACAAACGCACAGCAGAATCCACATAGCTACATGTATGTAACAGTGCTACTCCTTAAGAAGAAATTTGCCCCAGCCAGAACATGAGAACTTCGCACATTATAATGCAGGAGAACTCACAGATACCACTTGTTGAATTTTTGCTATTTTGGTACAACCACTCACCATTTTAAAAATGTACGAGAGAATTTTTCTAATTAGAAGTGTCTCATCATGGCTCTGAAACTGTCACTAAAGCACATATTTAAGCATTTGAAAGAAATTCTGAAAATGGTTGTTGAGAATCGTTGTACTCAATTCAGTGGAGAAGGAAGAACCACATTTACTCAAGTAAATGAAAACTTCCATGCTTCTTTCAAGATGGCATTAATGTATTTGTACAGAATGAAGAACTGACTCGAAGTTCTATGTGCTGTCACAACAGCTAAAAGACCATTTTCAAATACAGATAGATGGTACCTTGGGATGCTCAGGACCGCAACTGACAAGACCGTGACTGACTTCCTGACCTCACCCTCCTCTTTAACCTGTTTATGAGGTAATTCTAATAATATAACCACAGAAGTGGTTACTCACCTGACAAAGCTTAAAAATTTATAACATTTTTTGTGAGCAATTTTCCAGGTCTTTAAATACACAAAAAAGAGCTCACTACGTTCCAGAAGCTCACACTCTTCAAATTCTCCCAACTCACCAGCCTGCCTGAAATATTACATCCATTTTACAGTTGCTTTCTAGTGGAACCAAGAACTGTTATCACGTAGTGGGATTAGGAAAAGATGTAGGAAAACATATACGACAATGCTTGCTGGGTATTAAGAGTTCCACCTGGAGTAATGACTCAGCGACCTTCATGATTTTCCTGCAAAGCAGCTCAGTGTGCAGGCAGAGTCCCTTCATCGTGATATGAAGGTGTTATCCATCTCACCTCACATCAAACGTCTATCCTCAATTAAATTTTGCAACAAAGAAAGCCTGCAAAATTAACTTATTTTCTACTTTAACTTAATTTCCTTCCTTCTTTTAACACTTCTATAATTTTTCTTAGAACTGTTTAAATATGTTATCAGAAGGAAAAAAAACCGGAAAACTTAGGATAAGGACTTTGCCAAAAAACTCACTGGTTTCAAGCTCCCTCCTGGACTTGATCTTTTACGTGAGTGTTCAGTCGAGCTCATTATCAGCAAAACAGTTTCAGAGTGAAACACAGACACTGTAAAGAACAACTAAACATACATTACATTTTTTTACATTGTTTTCCTTGTTATGAGGCTGCAGATAAGCCAGCTCGGTACAGAAAGGCAGGAACAGCTACGATGAAAAAGAGGAATACGGCAGTTTATGAAGTCCTACTTGGGATGTGTGTTTATGGACTATCTTCAGTCAACAGCTGGAACAAAAAACTTGTTTCCAAAACTGAGAGCAAGTCTGACAATTTGCACAAAACCCACAGACAGAACTAAATTACTGCGTGTTGGCAGAGTGGCGTCTCCTGCATCCAGCACCCCAGTGGTGACAGCAGCTCTCTTAAAAACTGCTGCCACTGCCAAAATGCGTAACTTACTACAAGCCCGTACGGGCCATGAGGTTTTATGAGCCCTTGAGAATTATTTAGTTATGAAGGTGCAGTAACGAACTGCATCGAATTCTAGAATCGCTACATTGTCATATACAGAATGGAAGACTATACTGAATGTTCTTTTGATTCAACTTTGCCTGTTTTCTCTGCAGTTAGAAAACTAACATTTATCAAAGTAGCTGCCCCAAATTCATTTGTATAACTCACTCCGGGCAGTTGCATACATGCACACAAACATCGCACAGATGTAAAGTCAGGTCCCAGGTGTTCAGCAGATATTGAATGTGTAAGCGATACATGCTGTTTTGTACTAGAGATTAATTGCTGCTTTCTAAAGTGTTGAATAACCTTTCTTGTTTCAAAGAAATGAGAAAGATGCAAAAGGTTAAGTAACAGAAGATCTGAATATTAAATCTGAGTTTTATATTAGACATGTAACTATTAACTACCTCCATATTTGAATTTTCAGATATCTAACACCACTGAAACAGAGAGAACAAAATGCTGTTTTCAGAGAAATATATTGAACCATCTGATGTTGCCAATGTGGCTTAATGGTGAGAGAAGCATTTCTTACTATTTTGTGGTCTTTAATTGGAACAAAATGTGCTATATGTGAATGACCCAAATTTGACAAATTTTACTCTTTTTATAAGCGACTAGATTCCACTGAGAATACTGGAGAAAAACAGTGACAAAGATGCAAAGAGGACACAGACAATTACAACCCAGTCCATCATAAAATCTTTGGTGACAACTTTGTGAGTGGCAAACAAAAAGAACATTTAGTCTTAACTAGGTACTAAAATGTTTTCTTATGATGTGAAAAGGCATATTTAAAAAGAATCAACAAGGCATTGTAAGAAATGGTTGTGCAGATACTGTTTTAAAAATCTATCTACCAGTAATTTGTGGATGACATATAAGTATATAAAATGTACTTATGTTACATGTTTTTAAATGTTAGATCACTGTTAAAATAGGAAATCTGGTACATTTATACTAGCTTGAACATTTCAAATAGAGGTATAATAATTATGTACTCTAATCAAAATTCACAAGTTACTTGGAACCAATGCCTGCCCACACCTAAATATGTTAAACATATGAAACTGAACTCGCTTCTCTATTTTCAGTTTTCTACAACTTCTAACCAGCTACTCCCTAGGAGCTTTCCAGACTTGCATATATCAGCTTAATTAGCAGATACTCAGCTGGATCGTATTCCGTGTCAACTTTTCAGCTTTAAAAACCGACAATTATTTTTCAAATGTATACACATCATTTTACCTAGCTGAATAAAGATGTAGCAAAAGAAAGACATAATTGGGCAGCAGGACAACCCAGAGCACAAGAGTTGTACACCAGTGATTTGCACATCTTTTCTCATGTGGTTGTGCATCTTTTCTCATGCAATTCCTACTAAGCCCTGCATAGAGTTTATTGGGACCATGCACTATTCAGGGATAAATCAGGACATAAATAAATGGTGGTAACAACTCTGTTTCAGGAAGGACTGAGCCTTGGGATACCTGCCCTTCAGTTCCACCAGTGAAACAAGTGACTACACTGCCAGGGACTAATTAACCTGCCCCTCCTCTTTCATGGCCAAAAATTGTAGGTAATAAGAAGAGCAGATGAGAACTGGATTCACAGTATCGGTCACTGCCTGCCATCCTTTCACTTGCAAGGGCAAGTGTGAACATGGGAAAGACTGAGTCAGGTCTCGAAGGCATCGAAGAGGCCTTCAAACAAAATCTGGAGCCTTCCAAGTCCTTCTTACATACCTCTTACAGAAAAACTGAGAGGACTTGTCTCTAGTAATAGAGACATATTAGGTCCATAAGAAAATACAGTCTAGCTGATGTATCATTTTTAATTACTGTTATCACTGTCATCTTGAAAAGCTAAAATGGATTACTTCCTTTTAAGTCTCATGTTGGTTTGCCTAGCTTTCAAGTTTATCTGGTTGTTGTTTTTTTTTTAACTAACTTCTACAGAAGAGTGTGGGGGAGTGACTGCACCAGCAAACCCCATCTTCTTTTACTAATAGAAACACAAAAAGCTCTATTAAAAACAAATTGTCATAATATGAACAAAACTCCTAGATTCAAAACAAATGCATGAAGAATGTATCTCTCTCCACAGATTTCTATATGATAAAACTCAACATGTCTGACCTTCTTCAAGGGAACAGATCCAGAGCTGTGTTGCTCCACATTTGCAACATTGCTTTGACTTTTCAGGGATAATTTTAAAATAGGCCTTCAGGTGCCACTATCTAAAAAAATCTCCCCCTAGATCCTTTTATCTGAAGATTATACTGTGAGTATAACTTTTTCTACCTTCTAGTAAAAATCACTGGATGCAAGTGGATGACTCACTGCATAAGAAATCCAAACCATGCATTCAGGAACTGAGATTGCAGTACTTGCTAGAGGAACCATCTATTATAAAACCAAAAAATATGTTATACTGATCCGCTGAATTGTTATTTTTATCTAAGGTGTCAATAAAATATTTTTCAATGTTTCTTCACTTTTCGTAACAGTCTTCAGATGATTGGTCAAAGCGCAGCTCAATACAAACCAACAGAAGCAGCTTGATGTGATGCTTGCTATTTAACATCTTTTTCAATCTGTCATTTGCAAGAAAACACACAAACATGAAGATATAAGCAGGGAGTCATGTAAAACTGTGTGTAGCTAAAATAACTAATGCATTGGTGACATTAATTCAAATTTAAATACGCCTTCAGTTCAACAGATGTGCAACATTCAAAGGCAGTCAAACAGCACATACAATAGAGACCACAGCCAGAAGACAGGAAACAAAGAAGCAAAACTCATGAAAGCAGGTATCATTGCCCAGGTAAGTCATTTTTACAAGCAGTATCCTAAACACAGTTTCTCTGCCACTGCCGTTTCTTTAGAATTACATTTATATCAGATTCCTTTCCCTCACTGATTTTCTCCTAATCATCTTGTTCCAGTACAGTTAAGGATATCTTTCAAAAACTGCTTCTCCTGTAATGAAAATAAGTCAATTGTGTAGTATTTCTGTCTCCAGAAGAAAAAAAATACAAAACCAAACCAGATATCCAGGGAGCATTTCACATTCCCTTTGGGAGAAAAGAGAGAGAAGAGGGTTAGTTCCCATCACACCCACCGAACGAGGGGTACAAGTCCAATATTTGATGGTGAAATCATTTACTCTTCCTTGGTCTCAAGTGTCCGCAGCTTGTCCTGTGCAAAAAGAACCACAAAACCCAGGGAACCAGGATAGGTGGTAGGGAGAATGGGTGATCAGTTAAAAAACTGTAGCAAGAGAAAGACTTAAATGGGCTGCAGAAGGACAACCCAGACCGCAAGAATTGTGCACTGGTGACCCAAGTGAGAAAGACCGACCCCCCCTGTGAACATAGCCACTGGAAGTGTGCAGATCCACGTAAGTAGAACGATCACTTTGGAGAACACAGCCAGATGGTTTCAAGCTTGACAGCCAGCATTCAACAAGGCTGAAAGCTTGAAATTTATTTTACTCTGTTCTAAAAATATTCCACAGGTGGGAGATCAGTAAGAGGCTCAAACATCTTTAAAAAGATCCATACACAGGCAACCAGTGTTGCCTGCTTTTTCTTTGAAACTTCAAACCTGCTGCCAAGCACCTTAACATCAAGATATAAATCCATACAGGCAGGACATTTTAGGTCCTCTACACAGTTTTTCAGGAAAAAAATTATACAAATGGTAGTGCTGTGCATTAGTTTCTATCATCATCACAGAAACCACACAACAATACCAACGGTTGCCTCCAATTTCATAAGAAACTGTAGTCTGTTTTAGGTAAAATTATATTATATACTTCACTAGGTTTTATTTTGCTGTCTGTGCTGATCCTGCCATCTACCACATCTAGTTTCCATTTTAAAAGCTGTCTAGCTAAAGTTCCAAAAGTTTTACTTGTATCAACTGCCACTCACAGTAAACCCACAGGGGTTTCCACCAGACTGAGGAAAGATAGAACCATAGAATCACAGAATCATTTAGGTTGGAAAAGGCCTTTAAGCTTTTCCAGCCCTACCGTAAAACCTAGCACTGCCAAGTTCACCACAAAACCATGTCCCTAAGCATATCTATAAGGCTTTAAACACCCCCAGGGACGGTGACCCCAGCACCTCCCCGGGCAGCCTGCTCCAGGGCCTGACCACCCCTGCAGGGAAGACGTTTCCCCGCTACCCGAGCTAACCCCCCCGTGCAGCTTGGGGCCGTTTCCTCTCGCCCTGTCGCTTGTTCTCCGGGAGCAGCGCCCGACCCCCGCTGCCCGCAGCCCCTGCCAGGCAGCTGTAGGGAGCGACCAGGTCCCCCCTGAGCCCCCTCCTGCCCAGGCTGCCCCCCCCAGCCCCCCAGCCGCCCCCCCAGGCCTGGTGCCCCAGCCCCTGCCCCAGCCCCCTGCCCGTCCCTGCACACGCAGGATCCTGCAGTAAGGGGCCCAAACCATCCATATAGGCAGGATGTTTTTATTCTAGTGAATACCGAAACTTCTACAAAGTTGTCCACATCAAACACTGAACCACACAACCCCCCCATTTCAGAGAGTACGTCTAAGAAAGCAAGTGTTCAAATCCATTCCTACTGCTATCCTCCAGAAGACTGCTTCCACCCGTCCTGCTATGCCTCCTCCTACTTTACTACATAGGATGGGCAGAACTGCTCTTTACACAGACAAAAAAAAGGCACAGGGAGAAATAAAATAAAGTATATCAAATGGAGATGGTGTTTACAAGGCAACATGATTTACAAAAAAAAAAACAAACAAACAAACAAAAAAAAACCCCAACGAAAACCAACCAACCAACCAACCAACCAAAAAAACCCCAAACCATGCTCATTCTCATATTGTTCATTAGGTTCCTGCCTGGGCACCTCCTGCCACCAGAGACAAAATGATGAGGGAGAAAAGACATCTCAGCAGTGCAGAGAAAAAAAGAATATTGACTGCAGAGTAAGATCTCTCCATCCCCCTGACTGAATCCTTAAACATCTAATTCGAGAGAAACAGACACTGGTAAAATCCTTGGAGGGAGAGAAAATGCTTTCATAGCTTTTTCCTCAGATTACTTGCTCTGCCCTTGCCTGCTGGGTTTTTCAGAAAGAAGTACATTTGTAAAGGAACACTTGTCCTCTGCCTTAGAGGTTATCACAAAATCTATATTGGAAACCTCAGCTCAAGCTTCTAGATATTCACTACTTTTTCCTATTTCCTATCTCCACTAAGTAAATGACATTTTTCCCTACATTTTGCACCTTTTCTTTCACAAGGAAAATCTAAGCTGAAGTTCTTCCTCGCGGAGACTCTGAAATTGATTTTTTTGGTGGTGATGTTAGTGCCCAAACACACAAGACATCCTTTCAATCCTGGGCCTTCAGATTAAATTTAAGAGACTAAATTCACCCTCGTTGACATCCTTAGACCTCTTTAAGTCTCATTCTAAAAGTGGCACCATCTCAGCAAGGAGAATTCTTGGATTTGCTAACTTTTTTCATTATTATTTATGAAGCTCCCTATATCATTTAGAAATCAGTAAGACAGAGGAGTATATCCTATATCTAATGACTAACAGCTATGACAACACTCTGAATCGCCACCTGAAAATAACATGAGGGTTGGAGTGGCACTTATGCATGACTGTCCCATGATTACTTTATCTAAATATCATCTCTTTCATGTACACCATCTTCCTGAAACTGTTGCTGCTTCACATTGTTAAGAGATCACTTATCATATCTAGTGCTTCCGCTACAGCTTGCAGTTTGTCCACAGTTGCAAGTCCATGATGATTAAGTAGCACGTTTAATTGTAATAGGTATTCCCAGGTAAGTCCACACATGGGCACTTTCACCCATTTTAGGTTCATTTATTAGAGTTATTACTATAAAAGTTCATGTAAAGGGAACTCCTCAGCATCATAAGATGCACAACACCCTTCCCCTATTCTCTTTACGCTTGCACTCATATCCCCTGATGCTAAGAGAAGTATTTGTCCATCTTTAAGTCTCTGAGATAACTTTTTTTAAAATAGATGAAGTAGAAGAAGTAGATTGTTATGCAAAACCAGAAAACACATTTTGTTTACTACTTGGGTTTGTTGATTATATTGTAACATGAAAGTTGATAAAATAAAAAATAAGATATGCAGTAAAATTAACCAGAAAAGGTTGGAAACAGAATTCTCCAAGTAATTGCAAGGGATTTGTATTTTCATTGATGTTTCTAGAACTAGAGCTGGTACTTACAATAAAAACACATAAGTCCTTCTTTATAAAGGACCTGAATTCACAGATTCCAGTCTCACAGCACCCCAGTACCAGTTTGGCTCTTCCCCTACTCCTCCCATTCTTCTCAGTATTGGATGGGAAACATGGTTTATTTTCTCTTTGTTCAGAAACAGGGCTTTATTCCATACTGGTACTACTTAAATAGAAGAGACAAATGTATACAGCTAGACGAAAGAAACCATATTGCAAGAAATAAATTCCTCATTCCGGATTTAGACACTAGAGCTAGTTACTATGAGCAGAAATATTTGTATCAAATATGTGGATTTCCAAAATCCATCTCTAAAGCCTCATCACAGTCAAATGTGCATAAGGAAGAACAGATTTTAATACCTTATTATACTTCCTGGTAATTCACCGTCAAATAATCAAAATGCATATTATCTGTTTTCTAGTATTGCTCTGGCACTACTTAGGTAATTATGGGGATCACAGCCTCTACAAAGTCAACACACTTAGCAACTCTCTCAGCTGGGTAAGTGGAAAGATAAATTAAAACTCTTTATGTACTCAGATGGATAAAGCAACACAAACTGCCTTCCACATACAAGATCTGGATACAGCTCTGCCATTTGCAGTAGGGTTTTGTTCCTGTAGATGCTTGATAATCTGAACTGACTGAAATGGTAGGAGTTTGCGCACTCACCTTCTGGAGTTGTTTGGGTCTGTGTGCTGGAACACTGAATCTCGACGCTGGTGGGTGACTGAGGCATCTCTAGACCTCCAAGACATGGTGACACTACCTGAAACAGTCTGGATCGTCAAGACAGTCAATTCTCACCTCAAATGTGGGATTCTTGACAGAGATGTCTCAGGTGAACACAAGGGAAAATACTATGAAAGGAGGGAGAGGCAGCAACCTCAACAAAACCACTGGCTTTTGAAAGCTGTGGATAACATTCATCACCACATTTCCAAAGGCTGATTCTAGCAGTCTGTAGAAACACCTTGAAAAACTATGGATTTCTGCCAAGTAACTGCTGATAATTAATACTTCAAAGGAAACAGGTCCAGTTTTTAAGAAAGACAAGTCACAAATATATGGAAGGAAGAAGAATCTGAATAAGGTCGTGAGATGCTGTGGTCCTCACATAATGCCCCAACACCAACAAGTTATTGTCTGCAAACCAAAATGAAGAAACACTGACCATGAATGTGTGCCAGTCGATTATTCTCCATGCTAAAATCATTTGTATGTCAAAGTGAATGGAGGAAGGAACCTGCAGTGTCTGCATCAACAGCAGTTCTGCAAAGAGAGATTAAGTGTTGGATATGGGTTTACATGCCTGCAACCAGCAATCCTGCTATCTCTGGCTAGATCACTCACTCATCCACAACTGTAAATCCTTGCTTCCTGTTGGACTGAAGTCTTCCAGCTTTTCTACTTCAGACGGTATTTAAGGAAAGGAAATATTTAAGTCATATCTGCGAATGAGGTGAATGAAAATTATGTTTGCTCAGCCACAGTGGAGGCATACAGACTGGACCCGGTGTGTGTCATACCTGAGCGAGCCGAGTTATATTTTGTATTAGTGGATTAGTTACTCATGAAACAACGGTTTGAGCTGAACACTGTGAATTGCCATTGAATTTTATGAATGCTTTGGAATCCCAGAAGACTGGGAAAGTTTTAGAGACAGCATTTCCCATATGTATCTTGAAACAAAATTTCATTTTGAAATGTGATTGTTGTGGTTTCCTTAGCAAAGTGAAAAAAAAAAGTCCAAAACCACATAATGTATTATTTCAGGAAACAAGCACCAGTATTTTTTGTTTGGAGGAACATGTTTTTTCTCCAGTTTGATCAGCAAAACAGAGTTATTCACGAAGGTCACAACAGGAATGTACAGTGAAAGATACTGGAATACCACCGCTTTTTTCATTTACTGGAAGTGTTGCAAGGTACCTAATGGTTGACACAGGTAATTAAGGAAAAGAAGAAATGGTTTTGTAGTTAAAACAGTGGAATGAAACTAGGGTGGCACCTAGAGACGGCTCGTAACTGGTTGCTACCTGTGCTGCTCATTTTGTGAACTCCAGATGTTGTTAGCAGAACTGACGAGAATTTAAATCTACAGTAAATGTATGATCTGTAAGCTGAATTTTTAAAATTATCTTTAAAGAAACTGAATATCATGACAGTGTCAGATAGCCAGAATGTTCCTGCCTCAGCCTCCTATTTCTGCAAAGACAATGATACCACCTCATTTCAGAAAGTTGTTACGGAAATGTTTTCAGACATATTCAGGAAGTTTTGCAAAGATACTACAAGGATGAACACTGATGAACCTGCAAGGAAATTAATCATTCTATTTCAGGAGCAGGTTTTGAATAGAATGCAATAAATAATGCTCAACCCTGCTATGATTACAAGGCAAACAGGCTTTGAACCACAACTCTTCTCTGGGACAAATAACACGGGAGGGGGGTGGGGAAATGACTGTCATACAGGTTTGGATACAGGTTTGGGCTCTGGACTTGTATCTTCACAGTTTGCCAACCAGAATTACATACACAGTGTGGTCCAAAGGACAGTCTGAGAAGTGCTCCTTGATGGAGCTGAAAAATGACCACTCAGGTAGCAGGGAACTAATATAAGAACAGTCATATTGGGGCAGATCAAACAGCTCAGTAGAATTAACAGCAGTTTACAGCAGAGGTTTGCAAAACCAGGCAAGAGCAATCCTGTACTGTTATAGTCCTTGAGTTTCCAGCAATTTACCCTTAGAGACTTCACAAGTGAGAGCAGGTGCCTCCACACTAGGAAAAAAACTGCAAAGGATTTTATTCTGTGAGTACGTCTATTTGCTCTTTGAAGTGAGCAAAACCTGTGGCAATAAAACATGCCACAGAGTTGCTGTTTGACAAAACACTGGATTAAGAAGCACTTCCAACCACTTGCTGGAGAACACCTCATTCAAGACCACAGGCAGAGGAACAAGACCTGTGCCCACAGCACAGATGACCCAGTTCACTCTGATGTCTTGGCACACACATCTGTCTTACTGGCAAATATTTAAGCCCTGCTTAATCTTCGTCATCTTCCATCCAGGAATAACTTTTTAAAAGTTTGATTTTTTTAAATTCCTGAACTGATCATAACAGTTTCACTTTACCTGAATAGTAGGTACACATGCTCACATATCTGAAAGAAAATGAGGGGAAAATATCAGCTTGTATCTGTAAGCTCTATATGCAAATATATTCTTATATTCTGTGTGTAGACATTGTGATACTTCTCTCTCAGCTTGTCTGACAGTGTCCTTTTAGGCTTGAATAATACTGCCATACAAAAACATTTCAACAAACTAATGAAAAACTCACTATAAAGTCATCTGCATTTTTCAGGAGAGTTCTGCATTACCATTGAGAACATCGCATATGTTGAAGAGCCACCTGTTGCTGAATGAGGAGGTACACTACCAAGACACCCACCACTGCCTAGAGAAGAGCCTCGCCTTTATGGGACAGAAAACTGCCTGTAATCACCTACTGCTGCACCACAAGCCAAAGATGGGCTAAATAAAGGCCATTCAGACATTAATTCTTGTGTTTCCTGCCTGTGTAGTGCTTGCCTGACTTTGCAAACTTCGTATTCCTTCAGCACTTTTTTTGCACATGCCTTCCCCTCCACAACCCACCCACACCTTACCCACCCCCCCCAAGCTCACAAGTTAGTGCAGCTAAACAGGAAAGGAGATGTATGAACTCAGGAATTACAAACAGCTATAAAACTATAAAAATCAAAGAGACTTATTCGAGAAACTGAATAACAGAAAGCACAAAGCTTTCTTCCAGGGATAGGACAAATTAAAAGTTTCCTCAGCTTCCAAACTTCGTTATCTCTGTAAGCCTTAATTTTAGACTAATATTTAGAAATCATTAAAATAATCTCTAAAATATACTATTATTGCATGGCTCACTGGGAATGAGGCACTCAACTGAGAACACATTTCTGAAGGAAAGCAAATTGAAGTGGAGAGCAGCAGCAGCCCAATGCTCAATGAATTTTAACATTCTTCAAGGTGGCATCATCTAACTAATTAAACTGATTACATTTGAGAACTCGAAAGGCCTAGAGATAAATTCCTAATCTTGAGTAGTCTTAAAATCCTTGATTATTAATCTGCTAATTGTGTGAAGACATTTGCTGTTAACTTTACCAGTTCAGAAAGAGAAAACAACCTTTTTCTATCGCTCAAAGCCGTTTTAAATAATAAAGTGAATTTCTAAACTGATTCCCACTGCAGCCACTGAAAGAAAGTAATTGCATTTTGTATCAGAAGGCAAATTTAAAGTTAACAGAAGGATAGTTACAGCTGTTCTCAGACTTCCAAATATCAGTTTTTCATGTTACCATTCCAAAGGGAAGCACTATTCATCACAAGACACATGTAGGAAGGAATCTATCCCCAGTGTGACCATGCTCCTCTGTAGAAGAGAAAATATTTAATGTTCTTAAATCCATTTACATCCCAGACTAAAGAAGCACTATTATCACTATGCACTAAGTGAGCAGTATTATTTGAGTTACACAAAAGTGAGGACAGAGAACAAAAGGACAAAGAGGGAGGAAGGTACCGAGAAGGTGGTGGCTGTTGGATTAGACGATCGTTGTAGGTCCCTTCCAAATGAACTATTATTCTGAGAAGGAGCAGCAGCATGACCCCAGTTCTCCAAGCTCCTACACTTTGAAATGTTTTTTCCTTATTGCACAATTTGTCTATGTTTCCAAGGTAGAACTTTAATTTGAGTAGACCTGGCACATATCTCTGCTCATATGGAGGATTCTTTCATGATCTTCCTGCATCAAACACATGTTGGGGAAAAGACAGTTGTGATTTCTCTTTTTGTCAGAGTACACTACAGGAAGGTGTTCTTTCAGTTCAGCTCTTCCTTCCACACCTCTCTTTCCCCAGGGCTAAACTGCCAATAACGCTTGTAGCTATATATTCCTTCCAGGTAGAGTGGGATGAAAGAAGCAAGGAGGAAAATGGACCCATTTTTATCATTATTCCGTCCCAAGCTTCCCCTTCCAGGAAAGTTCCTAAGTGAAAAGGGAAGGAGAACGTGATCAGAATTGGTTCCACTTCTTGTGCAACTTCTCTTGCCTACACAAGTAACTAGACCTCAGACCTACAACTCCTCTTGGGTGTTTTCTTTCCAAGGAATAAACACCTCTTTGTTGGTATGGTTGGCCAGACACCCCCCTCATGTCCCTTATTTCCTGGGACCGATTTTGTCTGCTTTCCTAAACAAAAAGATGTATGCAATTGAATTAATTTTTAAATATGCATCAATTCACTGAGGAGAATATTAAGAAACTTAAAGATGGTTGCCTTCTTAGGAGTTTTGGGAAAATAGCTGGCTATAGATAATTTATTTCATGTTCCATCCCATCCCCACGCCAAAATATGCAGCCTGATTATCCATCATCAGGTATCAGCCAGCCCACTCTGTAAATGTGCTAAATACCGAGAACAGTTTAAAATCTGTTCTTACAATCAAATGACATCATTGTCAAAGTTTTTGCTGAACTGTTTAAACACTTTAAGAACCCCTTCTGACAAGCTAAGTGTGATTTACAGTGGATGACACCGAAGAATGCACACCATGAGTTCTTGGTTAAAAATGGGGGGAGGGGCTAGATAAATTTATTCACATTCAGTGCTCACAGATTGATATTTTCAATGATATGGTTATTTAAATGGAAGGCTATATGTTGTTGATCTCTAAATGGAGCAACAGAACTCCATGCAAGCTCAAAACAAATACTGCAGCTAGTTACCAGCTCTCTGGCAACGGTCTACGAAGCACCAGTCAAGGGGTGTACAGGAATTCTTAATATCCACTCTTCTTTTTTATTACAATGACCAGAAGCAGATTTTCTCAACCTGCCAGTCTTCTCGGAGCTAAATCAAAAGACTTCTGCTGACAACAAGCCTTGGAACTGTTTCTGAAGGAGAACAGTGGCAGCCACATGATTTAAATTTTAAAAATTTGTTACGTCAGTAAGCACTGATGCGTGTTCAGCAGGAAGACAATCCTACACAGTGAGAGTGATATGGACTAGATGATTAAACTGAACAGGTAGCAGAATAAATGTCTTCAGTTTCAGCAGGTAAAATTCCTGAGCTAAAGTTTCTGAGTTAATTGCTGTTTTGCTTTTTAATCCCAGTTTTCACTGAGGAATTGCTATACAATAGGCCAGGTGAGGACAGTGAAGGCTTCAGTGACTGCATGAGAGAATTAAGCAACATCACCTTTTCTAAAGCAGCTGCATATACAGGCTTATAGAATGAAACAGTGGACCTTGCAGGTGCAAGTAAAGGAAAAAAAAAAACCAACCTTCTACCATCTACTCTGTAGTTAACCAACATTAGTGTCCTACAGTTACAAGCTTGTACGCTCATCAGCCTTACCTCACACACTTTAGTAACTTAATCTGTGATGTGAGTGTGGCTCTGCATCACAGTTTATTATGAAAAAACCACACACACCAGGAAGCCAGAAACAAACCAAAAATCCTACCATCCAGAAAAAGGGTAAAAAAAATAAATTAATGCTTAAGCATACTCAGGCAAATACAAGTGTAGAAGACAGAGAATCTATGTTAAACCATTTCACACTATATTTTCCAAACTTTTCCTGAATTCCATGCTGTACAATCTACACAAATAGCTGGGAGGGGGTGGGAAGTGCTGAAAATTTAGCTCAAAAGTGGAAGACCCAGATCCAGATTCACTGCTGTTGTACCCTCTCCAAGGCCAATTGTTTCCTTCTGCAGTAAGTAAAGAGGCTGTAGGGAGCCAGAGCCTATAATCCTGCAACAGAAAGCCTGGAATACCTTAGCACAGCGTTTTGAAAACCCTGACCTTGGAAATACCAAAACTGACACACAAACTGAGTACACATAAATAAAATTACCTACAAATATACGTTCACATATTTTATTGGTTTTATTACACCACAGGCTCTGTGGGTTCTAAATACCCTTTTTTTCCTATGTTAACCATAATGTATTAAGAAAGAATAATATGATCTCTGTTATATCTTTGGTTCAATATCTGCTATAGAACATTCTTGAGTATATATATAGTACATTCTATATACATATATTCTAGCAAGTGTCAGAACGGTCAGAATATTCTCTGCATCGTACATGTAGTTTGAGTGTATTGACCCACACAGTACATTATTTTTTTGTTTCCGTGTTTGTGCTCCAAGCTGCCAAACACCAGTCCCCTGCAATTCAGAAAGCCCTTCAGGCGTGCCGCCATGGCACCTCCTGCGGTCTCAGAGGTTTATTAGCTCAAGCACTGCAACTACCCAGTTCCTGCTTGCTTTCCCTTTCAGTACGTATGATGCATCTCATGCCAGGATAGGCCGGTGAAGATATGCAAATCAAAAATGCATCTTGTTCTTTTGTGATTACTTCACAGGGGTAGCCATGAGAGCAGTGTAATGTTTTGTTGTACAAATTATTATTCCTTCTTTCCCCTTAGAAGGCTTTGTATTTAGATGCACTGTAGATGTTCATTGTGCACTACCAGGCTGGGCTTTCATTCTTCCAGCAGTGGACTCTGCCACGTACAAGCACAACAGCTGTTTTTTCTCTGACAGTAACAACACTTTTTGACAGAGAGGATGCAACCTGACAAGTTCTCTTTCCAATGGGATGAGTAAGAACATTAGCCTCTGTGGTGGGAATGCCACACAAAGGCTAATACACATTCAGGATTTTAAAAAACAACCTGGTACACCCATCACGTACCAATTTTATGGGTATTTTGCTGTTTTCTGATAATTGCCTCTTAGCTGATAAAAAGTTTTTTAATTTAAAGCTGTTAGAGGTAGAGACTAGATTAAATACTAACTATTCCAGTGTGAACTATGAAACACTATCATTACTATTGATTTATTCTGAACTTTTAGGACCTATGAAGCAATAGAAGGCAGAGGGGATCATTTCTTTAATAGATTATGGCAAGCACCTGAAAGCAGTAAATGTTTCCTGACATTTGAAGCTCTTGCTAACATGTCACTGAAATCAGCAAGACTGCTTATAGCATAAGAAGTATACTCAGGGTTAGGTTTAAAGTGAGAATCCATTCTAAAAAAACCATTTTAAACAGAACAGTTTCAACAGCCATATTCCACAGGCACTTTAATTGTGTAAAGTTTGTTCACTGCCATAACCAACAACAGAATGAGGAGGACAAGGAACAGAAGAAATGCTCTTAAAAAGGGCAAAAAAAGCCCTACATGAAATTTGACAATGGATTTGCAAGTATGGCTGGTGGAAACATAAGGAGTAGGCATAAAGAAAAACACGATGACTCAAGTGAGATAACAATTCCTAATGAGTGATAGAGAATGCTATGCAGAAGCTCATTTAGATAACACCTATGTTAAAGGAGTGTCTTTTTACAAAGACAGAGCTGTTGATGAAATACAGTTGAACATTAAAATTCTAGCACGACCCAAAAAGAAGGTTCAAAATGATCTAAAAAAGGACCAGTGAGCATCTGACTCTTCCCCTAAGTACTTTTTCAAACTGATGTCTTTATTGGGCTCACAGCCACCTTCCACATACATTTCTTTATTCTTTCACTTGGCAAAGGAACGCCACTGTTTTCTTCCCCCACCCCTCATGACTTTTCTTCTCTAAACAACAAACTAATAGAAAAAGCTAAAAACGAAACTGAAGATGAGAAAGATATTCTATCACATCACTGTCTTGAAAATGCCTTCGAAATCACTTTTAAAACGTCTTTCATTATGTTAATCCATTTTGTATTGATAACACCCCCTGCTGAAACGTAGATGGCAATAGCATTTATGACTATGTTTGAAGCAATCTTTTGCTTTTTTTCCTACCAGTTCACAAGCTTATGTCATAATTGCACAGGACACCCAGAGGCACAGCCATATGTTATGGATACCATCTCTTCCAGAGTGATCAGCCTCAGTTTTGCCTCACACACTTCACCTATCACAGGTATGCTGACATCCATGATAACAGACATCCTGCCCTTGTCTCCCAGCTTAATTACAAGTGTCATTTTTCTGAACTCAGACACTATGCAGTGAAATTGTAATGAGTCTAATGCATGTCTAAAACCATCATCTCTACCACAGACCAAGAAATACATCATTATCGTAACAGGTCCGCTATATCCTTGTTCTCCATATGATTTAATTGTAACTGCTCCCCTTTATGCAACATGCTGGACAAGTTATATTCACTAACTCAGTGTTAGCAGGGCCTCCTGTCAGCATCATTAGCAGAGGAAATGCAAGGTGAATACAGACTTAATGTGGATAATGAGCATGCTGAAAAAAGTAACTCCAGCAAAGAGCAGCATTGCTTCTGAAATGTGTCATTGAACAGGTCTTTTAGTATTCCATTAGCAACCTTGCTGGTGATACAAAGCTAGGGAATGTTATCAATACCAAGGCAGATTAGTATAGCTGAGGAATAATTGGATGAATTCAAGGAATGCAATAATACGGATGGGATAGCATTTACTAGAACAACATGCCAGTTCTCAATATCCAGGGATTAATAGGTCCCTCTGAGCTGTAGGCTCAAAGACCTAATCAATCATATGATCCATACTGTTCTCACTCCATGAAAAAGGCAAGTGGCATGCTAAGTATGTGTTAGATCAGGTATTTCTGGTAGAGATGAAAAAAACCTGAGCATCATTCTTTAAGATCTCAGCGAGCTCTCATGTGGATCATTATATACAGTCATGGTCACTAAAAAAAGTGAGTTTAAGCGTGCACAAAGGAGTAGAATGCTTACCACACATGTGGAATTCAGGATAACTCTTTAGACAAACCAACACTGAGTGCATAATACATTCCTACTGATTTCAACCACTGTTCTTTCCTGATGTTTTCCCACCATGTTTAAAATGTCAGTACCAACGTGGGTACTCATGTATGTCAATTATTCATACACAAAAGTCTGAAAATTGGGAAAGGTGCAAATTACTTTGGTGGCTACTAATATCAGACATAAACTGATGGATTACCAGTCAGTACACATTTTAACCAAATCAGCACTTTTTAACCAAATCAAGTGAAGGCAGGACTGTATTTCTCTTATGCCAGATAGAGCAAATTATGTATAATTTATGTCAAACACATACCAGCAAAAGGAGCAGGTCTATATCAGAGCATCATTTTGCTTCAGAGCTGGGAAGTTCTGATCTGGAACCAAAACCCTTAAACTTCTGTTTACTGTGGATTCAAAATTATGGTCCGATGTTTTAGAAAACACAGCCTTACACTTGGAGTTGTATCAGCAAAAGCCTTCAAAACCTCTAATCCCAAGCAGTTTTATTGATGCTGCTGCTACAAGGAAATTACTTAATCAGGCAACTGGTAGCCACGTAATGAAAAGTATGTCCAGTGCAGGTACTACAGTCCTCATTTTACGGCACAGAGAACACGGAGTTACTCTGCTCAAGGTATGTACTGTCATATTCAGTCTGCACCTCCAATGAACGGCTTAATGAAATACATAGGCTTATTTTATCTTCCCTGCCTTCTCTAAGCCAGTTGATTTTGATCAAGGGCACGCATTTACATTTTTGGGCACATAAACAATTAGTCTTGGTACGGACAACAGACCTAATCATTAGCTCTCCAGTTGCACGGGAGGAGATACATGCGTGTGCTACTTAAAACTTCACAAGCAAGGCTTACATAAACATTCCAGTTCAAGGACTGATGGCAAAGGAACTTTGATCAAAGCATTTTGTACTCTTCCTAAAATTCTAGCTCCCAAAATAATTTCACTCTTTCCAAACAAAACGACAAAATTCCCTCAGCAGGGAATGGACTTTTACAAGACCTTCTCCAAAGTGACATAAGGCTACTATTGAATGCAGTGGTCAAAATACAGAGCCATTTCCATAACCTCCCTCCATACGCATACCAAACCCCCTAAAATAGATGCAGCTGCCCTACCAAATCAATTATTGCTATCTGGACTACTATACATAAACTAAACAACAGTACTCTGAGGGTTTACACTTCCAAAATGACATTTTAACTTACATATTGGTTACTTAGCATTTCTAAAACACTACTTCTGTTTCAGGCACGACGAACAGGAGTAACTAAAATTCACTTAGTGATTTCCATCATAAGAAAACCAGAACTCCCACATGTTTAAAAGTGTAAATTTTTAGTGAGTATTTACTTTATGCACTTCACGTACTCCCACATGAGGCTAGAGAATTGTGTGAGAAGCACACTCAGACTATTAAAATTCCTCTCATTTTTTGACATCTCAACCCTCAGGTGACCAAGACTATCAGTTTACTGAATGGGCAAGAATAAGACAATGAGTCTTACATATTCACAAAGACACAGATCATTGCTCCACTATGAGGAACTAAATAATTCATAAATGTATTTATAAGATCAAGTAGGGTTTTTTCTAAATGAAGAAACCAACCTTCAGTAACAATTAAGATTGATATTTTTCATAACTATGAACACGGCTGTAAACAGGAAACTAGTTGTTACTAGTTGGACAATTCAAACAAACAAGAAAAATGTAATTACACCGAAATGGATGGTGCCATACATGTGTTTTATATTCTGGTAAGGTTTCTAAGTACAGAATACCTAGCAAAACACCATAGGAATTAACAAAAGACACTTGGCTGTTCAGTAACATGACAAGCATCTCTGATTTTACACAGATGAAACACCCTGGTGATCTTTTTATGACAGTCCCTCCCTCCTGCTGATTCACAGCTTAAAAGTACTTGGCAAAGGGCAGCTTTCAAATTTCCTCCCAGGATGCTGCTGCAGCCCCTTCTGTCCCAGTAAACACCCTTCACATTTCATTACTAAAGGGTGTGTGTGTTTATGGGATGAAAAAGGAAAGCAAAAGGAACGAGGGAAGAAGGAAGAAAAGGGACAAGAAAGCAGAAAGTACAGAACACAAAATCCTGGCGCTGGTCTGTGCCTTCTGGCACAGCCCCAAGCTCAGAGTAACGGCGGGATGCTTCTTGCAGATGACACGACCCTGTATAAGACTGTTTCCTCCGTGTCGCCCCATTGCTCCAGGGACGTGCAATTTGCCTTTGGCACGAGCAGTGCTGAGCACCATCCAACACTGCTCCAGCAGCACTGGACCGATGCCACACATAGGGGCTAAACACTGGTCCAGCCTCCTCGCACTGCACTCATGGTATACGCTGGGCTGTGACAAAATGCGTTTTCCTGCCCAGCTCAAGTAATGCGTAGTCTTACCCACTCTAGTGTGCATATACATGCATGTACATCCTAATGTACCAAAAAAACCCAAACAACAAACTGAAGAAACACAACTGCCTCTAAAGCTTCCCTCTGTGTGCCATGACACTTAGATCTCTGTTTTAAGTAATGACATGCTCCATCCACACAGACTATCTACAGGTGTGACGGATCCTACAGCAGTACTGTAGTTTTCCATACCATTGCCTGATTAACAGGCAAGCTGCATGTAAGTCAAAAAGCATGGTAAATATAGTCAAATATTTGTCCATGTGCTATTAGACCATGCTAGTTGTTACCTGTACTTAAGGCACAGCAAAAGCTTTACTTTCCAGTTTGTTTTACTGTTTTCATCGGGCAAATTGTTTTCAAGCACATAAAAAAACCCAATGCGTGCAACAGGCAAGAAAAACTTATTTCGAGCAGGTCTGTGCTGCCCAGTGTTGCTCAGGTAGATCTGATTGCAACAGAATCGACATCAGCCCCGAGTATTGCACGTTGTGTGGGTTTGTTGCTACTTTTTGCCTGCAGGTGTACCAATACATAGCATCATGCTACACCAGGTGCACGTGCAAGCTTGCACTGGGGCAGCCAGCACTAACCAGCTGTGACTAAAAATTCCTACCACACGCAGGTCAATCTCTTCTGTGTAGACTTTTGACAAAGCCTTTCAAGAAAAGCGTCCCAGCTTCAGCTTATTCCCCTAGCACTTCCACATGCCCACACCGGTAGCTTCAGTCAGTCTAGTTCAAAGCCACCTAATTTTTCTTCTCTGGCTGCACGAGAAGCTGGGGACTGCAAAAGGCAGCAGACTTACCACAAAAAAGCAATGCAACGTGTATAAGGAGATCCAAGAGTCTGCATTCTTAAAAGTCAGATCCCAAGTTACCAGTATTCAAGGAAGACCTGTGAAGTCATGTACCTATAGTCCCTAAATGGGCCACGGGGAGCCACATTATGGTTTCTGCACACCTATAGCTCCAGGTAATGAGCTGTCTAAATGGTTTGCTAGTCACAAAGTAGGTCTTCATCATCCCAAATACTTTATGAACACAAAATAAAAAGTATTCCTACATGCAAACAGTTATGAGTCCCAGGATACAACTCCCACCCAGGGAAAGGACATTTTCATGAATTACTCTGGTTTGAATACTTCAATCCAAATGTGGAATGTCTCAAAAAAGGTAACCATTATTTCATTAGAGTTGACTGTTATTCAGGTAAGAGTTCATTTTTATAAGCAGCCACACTGGACCACAGAAATGTCCTCAGTCTTCCTAAAATCTATAAAATCCACATAACCTTGAGCCCCATCTGCTGCCACCTGACCTATTAACAAACTTATAGAAGGTGCCCTTTGTATTACAGGGGGTACTACAGAAGGTCTTATGTACAAACGTACCACAATTATTTATAGACTCATTTGGTGGTGCTGGGTCTTTTTCTTAACAGACTACTTTCATCCTCAAATATATGTTTGTAACACACAGTTACAATTGTTTCTGGATAAATCCAAAAAACCCCAGCATGTACATTTTAAGGATTGTGTTTGCTTATAAAGCACCTGACTTACTCTTTCAATGCCTAAGATGGCATTATTATTGTCTATACCATTACGTTCTCTTTTGCCTTTGACTTCTCTATCCCCGTCCATCATTTTGATGGTTCTCTCCTTAGGCTTTTCTGCTGGAATAGTCCCTGACTGAAATTGTGCCAGATGATTTAAATCCTCTTGTGGCAACACTAGTGAAAGAAAACACATCATTCCCATTTCAGATAGCCACATCACTGCTAAACATGGAAGACTGTCAAGTTAAATAAGCCACTGCTGAAGTGCAGCCAAAAATCCAGCTTCCCTCTGAAAAACAGCAAAGTGGAATACTGAAACGACTGGGTGTTTGTTCACAAACCTGAGAAGGAATGTATGCATTTATCTTTAGAATTAAATATACTCAGATTGTACTCATTTTCTTTAGGTTTGTATTGCTTGATGAAATATTTGAAATACCTTGATAATCATGAAGATCTTTGTGAGAAATAATAGCATTTCTGATACTAGCCACTGTATTCAGAAAATATCCAATTCTTATGGCACATCTAATATAAGTGCTCATCTTTTCTTTGCTCCTCTGGCTTTTATGAAGAGCAACAGTTTCATCTTTTTGTAAGAAAATACATACTATATATATTCATCTTCTTCTGAAGGTAGTTATGGAAGGCTGGAAATTCATTTGCTTCACGAATTTCTTCTATTATATTACTCAGTGGTTTTAATTGCAAATTTCAAGCTGACTCACTATATACATCTAATTATTTTAAAACGAAAAATGCATGCAATTCTAGTGCAGAAAATTGCTATTTCTGTTTAATGGAAGCCTGTAATCAGCATGATTTACTTTCTGACTCCTAAAATCTTCAGTAGCTATGAAGTTAATGAAAGAAATGGGAAATGGCTTAAAAATAACTGTAACAGCTGAAATCAATGGAGTATATTTAAAACCTCTGATTCTGAAGGACAAATTTTTTGAAACCTGTTGGTCTCAGTGATCAAGAAACAATCCCTTTCCACAAGAATCTTGAAACTATCCCATGTGTCCAGCAATTGGATGGTTTTACTTGGTTCTACTGACTGGGGGTGGTGTGAGTGGTGTGTGGAAACACAACCAGAAACTCAAAAAATATACACGAGAAAGTTCCTTCTGGATTCATCAGAGGTTACATTTCTCTCTTCTTCATTGAAATACATGGTTCCAGTAATTTTGGTGAAATTCTTATGAACACAATCCTGATTATTCTCCAACCAAACCCACCAGAATCATTGGCAAAGGTGGGGGAACAAACAAACAACAAAAAAAAACCCAGTCAAAACAAAACTAGAATCCTACAGAGAAGTGGAGAGAGATTTTCAGCTTGGCTTGAGAAGGATCCTGCTTCTACATTCTCATAACCTCCCCAGCTGCCTCCTCCATGGCACTAATCCTTCCTAGTATTTCACCTCAGAGGTCATTCCAGCATCCACAGCACCAGGATTGCCAGTAAAACTGGGGTGACATATTCTGATGTGGTCCTGGCTGTACACCATCATCATGTAGTCTGTATCCTGACAGCACTAATGAGCTCAAAAATACAGAAGATCTCAGAGAAAGGTTGCTCCATCTTGCTCCATGAGAACATAAAGTAGCCACATAATTCACCTGAAATATGGAGTTAAAAAATCAGATTTTTTTAAGAAAAATGTATTTGCTATTAAAATAAGGTTTTATAAATAAAAAAAAAATCCAGAAATTTTATGACAAGCCACAGCTTTGCTCGCATCTATTGATAAATCAAAATTAACCTTTGCTAGTTTCTGAGAATGACACAGACAAATGTATCCTGGCACTTGAATTACAGCAAGTTGAGTTGTAACCTCGTTAGAAGAGTAAGAAGCAAGCGCACAGAGAGTCAGTAAAAAAATACAGGGAATGCAGCCCAAGCAGGAAACTCCCCAGGCAAGCTGATACTAGTAAATATCATATCTAGATGCTTGAAACATTACTCATACAGTGAGATTTCACAGTATCATCATACTTAAGTACATCTTGGCTTTATTACAGTATTGGTTAATGTTCCACAGCTATTTAACCTCTTTTGTCCCTCCTCTTAAGGTCACATGGAATTATCTGAACACAGTATTTGTTTACATTTCTTTGTTACCCATGAGCTAGACAGATGCTCACAAACAGTAACATATAAATGGTTATGGGAACCAAACATTAGCAACACATTACTTTCCTGCACATGCTAGTCATTACTCATGTAGCAACCAAAACTGCACAATTCACGCCCATAAAAAGAAAACAGAGGAAAGGAGCAGCAGATGCTTCAAGGTGCTGTTCTCTGTCAGAAACCTGGGGCCAAACTCTCAGTTGGTAGAAGACAGAGCTGCTCTGAAACTGCCGGAGAACCAGGCTCTGGCTTTCAACCAGAAGCAAGCAGAGCTCCTTCTGAAAACAGCAACTGCTGACAGAAAGATATGAAGACAAACGCATAAACAACCTTATGTTACTTTTACCTCTATGACTCTTTTCCTCTGAGACTCCGCTATGACTATTTCTACAAAGATGTTCTGCCATTTCATTTTTTCAGTAGGACTGAACAAAATCGTTAACCTATGCAGGATCTGTCTTCCACTCAATTTTTACTCTGACAGTAAATAATGTCCACCTAAAATCTTCTTACAATCTGAGATTTCAAAAGTCTAGGGGGACAAAAAGACTGCTGTGCTTCAGTCAGGTCTCCTCATCACCTTTCCCTAAAAAGCCAGGTAGAAAATTACAAATATTTCAACTCTATTTATTTTTAGCTATAGGTTAAGACCAGTCATTTTTATCTTTAAGAGGAAATAAAAGTTAATTCCAACTGTTTCAAGAACAGAACAAATCAATACACAGTTCTTTGAACATGCTATTCCTTCCTCCGTTTGTGGGGACAGGGGACACGGTGGAAGGAGATCCTCTTTCTCAGTGTTCCATTATTTTTGTTAATGCATTCAGCTTTGATAATATTATTTAAGCCTAAGAGACCTAAGATATTTTGAAAGTGGGAGCTAGAGAAAAAAGGATAGCTCCTCATATTCCTTTTGTGGCACACAGGTTCTGCAAATAGAGCATGAATGGAAGTCAGGGTCCCACGTCAAATTAACTCACAAGTCCGGATTCCCACTTGACAATTCTGACTCTGCACTTACAAAAAAAAAAAAATAGAGATCAGTTTTCACAAAAATGCTCCTATATGGTCTCAATTGCCAGTAAGTGCTTTGCTTTTTTCATGTTCCGAAGGAGCTGAGCAGCTTTTTTTTTTTTTTTCCGCCCCTAAGGATAGAAAAAGAAGTTTTGCAAGTGTAACAGTTAAAAACAAAGAAACAAAGAAACAGATTTTACTGATGCGGACCAATGACCTTCATTTGGCCTAAGTTAGCAGGCCAGTGCCTCAAACAACCAAGACTGGCTGCTCATCACAACTTATTCCAGAGATGTGCTTCTGCTCCTGCAGGATAAATTGGACCTGACTAATGTTGCCTAACAGAAAATCGCATTCCTTTCTCCCATTCTCTCTTTCTCTCATGAAGCACATTTTAGTACCCAATGAGTTCATTGAGTCATTACACATGGTCATCTAAAACATTCGTAGATATTGCCCAAGGTAAATAATTTTCTAAGTCAGTTCAATTAAATCATCCACCAGACTGCTTTTTGAAGGCTGACGGTACTGGTGTGATCTGCATGCAATAATTACCCAGCCTTTCTGTTCTGCATAACACTTTATTTGCATTGATAGTGTTAAAAAATACTTTTTTCTTCCACCTTTTTTTCCAAATTAATTACTCTTTGACCTTCATGAACTAAATCTGAAATGATCTTTCAGTTGACTACATGACTTTTCCCAGGACTACAGTCCCCTAATTACCCACATTAGGTTAGAGTAAATACAGAACATACCAGATCAAGCCATCTGGATGTCCTGTTCTTGGACCTGTGCAAAGGAAGAGGCCATGGTAGCACGGAGGGTAAACTCAGCACAGCATGGTGGAATGCTTGTGCATGCACTTGGGTCGGGGAGTGTGGAAGTTCCCCGTATCTCTCATTTTAGAGGAGAGACTCTCCCGCACAGCCTTTCTTTTGTAGAAAAACATGCACTAAATCTAAAGACTGGATGGAATAAATTTGGTTTCTTCTCCAAGGTCTTTATAACAGATTCATCACCTCAATGGAAGTTCAAACTTCCATTTCACTCTTGCCAGCTCAAGTGGTGTGGCTACAATGCAGATTCATCTCCCAAAGACTGCCGACTAGAATCAGCTAGCCAGTTTAGAAAGTTTGCTAGGGAAAGGTCTTCCCTTTTCACCACTTCGTGTATTTGCACTCCACAGGCAGACAGAAGAGCTCTTCCTGACACACACCTGAACTCCTGGACAGAAAGAAAGATTTGAACAAAGGAGAGCAAAGAGCTGAGCTTTAATCTTCTACTTCTCCGGGAAGCGCACTAACAAGTAAACTAATCCCTCCGAGTCTTCAGTGACCTTGATCTCCTGTCAGTATATGAAGGATCCTGAATTACAATTGCTTATATGGAACAAAAATAATATTGCAATACAGACCACTATTACTTTGCTTGCCACTTGATTCTAAAAGGGGTGAGGGTGAGGAGCTATGCTGGCTGATGTTCCACCAATTTTTTTCCTTAATTATAGCCCTGAAACACAGCTTTTCCTACCCACTAGTGCAGCTAATCATCCCAAGTTCTCATCTGTTTGAGTTTGTATTAATTTGTCATCTTTCACTCATGACTTTAGAAATGGAACAGTGACTTTCCAAATGCTATTGCGGAGCATTACACAAACCTTTAGCTTTAACTAGATCATTACTGTCCTTCCATAGCTCCATTTCCTCACCCTTTCCTATCACGTCCAACACATGTCACTGCTCTGTATTTTCAAAGCTCTTTGAAAGGATATCTCTTAATGTATCATCTCTTACTCAGTAACAAGAAGTCCAGCTGAACCTTCCATGTGTTTGAAAATTCATCACCAAAGCACCCTGTGTTTCATTCTCTCCCACGTCACCCTTTAGCTTTGGAAAGATATTTCTGAACATTTCAACAAAGGTGCCTTTCATCTTCTCTAAACCCATCCTTAAAACTATCCTTATCACACCATATCGCTGCCCTTTAGTTACACCAGGAGATCACAAGTCACTTTGACAATCACAGTCCCATAACTCATTAGGGTCCCTCTGCGTTCAGGCAGCCCTGCCTCTTATCCTGAGGCTGCAAGGCTTGGTGTTTGGTTTTGGGGGTTTTTTGGATGGTTGGCTACATACAATGCTGGTGCCAGCCAATATGTACCTAGACACTGTGAGAACAGAATTAGACTGATTTGCTTAACCATGGCCTTCAAAGACTTGTCATGCCACTGGTTCTGCTGCAATTCATATGCTTAACAAAATGAGAGAGATGTACTACTTACCCCAACTAACACTCTTGGTATTTGCAAAGCAATTTCATGCTCTAGATCAGAAATTATAGGAGCAGAAATAGGACACACCACTGGACACCAAGCTAATGGCTCAAAAATAAAACACAGTCACCTTATTCTTGCAGCCAAGTTACGAGTAGCAGTAACAGAAAACAGCAAGTGTCCTGCTGCATCTAAGTATCTTGCTCACATTATGCCTCTGGTACAGTATCAGCAGCACTGTTACTATTTCAGGATCCCAGTGAAAAAGTTATAGAAAGCACACCCTAAATTTGGGGCTCCTGCACTGAGGTACATTTGGCTGGGAGAGAACGACTTGTGTAATAAGCATCAGCGGAAAATACAGGCACCTGAACATCAGCGCTGAGCGTAATCCTCGGCTGGTGACTTCTGTGATAAAGGGTGAAATGTTTACATCTCACAATACATTTCCAGAATCCACAGCATTGCAGGATTGTGCCTTTTTTATTCTAAATTCTATTGAGCACTCTCAATCTGTAATGAAGGCAAAGACAATGCAAACTGCCCAGCTTATTCAACCGACACATCTTCGTTTTTCAAGTAAAAGAAATACTTCATACCGAACTAGGGAAAACATAGCTCATGATCAATGGTCAGTAATCAAGAACATTTAATTTATGCATAGTTTTATTTCTCTTCTTATGCAGATTGCCATATATTGACCAGCCATGTTTACACACAGCTTTTATTAATAAACGAGTGCAGGGTACATTAATTTTACTGGGTAATTTACTTTAAACTAATTTCTTGAGGCAAAGCCCAGTGAACTGAAGCACCTATAGTTTTTGTGAAAAATATAACAGTACTTCCCATTAGTTCTAAAGATCGGCCGCTTTATTATACAAAATATCTAATTTCTTACCTCAGCCAAGAAACAGGGAGGTTTTAAATTAGATAATTAATTATTAGAAAATGTCTGTTCTTCCCCCAGAGTGTAACCAAAATGAATCACCAATTCAGTTCATTTTAATTTCTTCCCTTAACATTCATATCAGCAGAGTTGTTAAACTCTTTGCATGATCACTGAATCTTAAATCTATAAATCTCATCATCTCAGCAGGAGGTTTTCATCTGAGATCTCTTGTGCCAAATCCAGATTGCATTTTAAAATGCAGACTCGCAACTTCATTCTAATATGCTTGAAAGCCACGGTTTTCTGTCACAATCTGGAAATTGGACATTTCTATTATTACCATCTCAAGGAGGAAAACGTTCAGGAAGAATCTCTACATATTGTTACCTATTTTTTCCATTTGTATTTTATAAACAAACATAAACGAAAGTTAATAACGGAACTAAATCTTTCGTTTCGAGTTCTTACTTCCAGCCCACAGAACTGCAAGACTATAAAGTGAAAACTGCAAAACAAAACAAAACTTAACATTGAAAATAGCAGCTTGCTTAACGTTGCTTAGCCTACTTTATTAATGATAAGCAACAATTAAGAAGTAAATGAGCAAACAAAACCAAAATACACCAGATGTACCCTGTATATCTTAGATTTTATTTTTGCTAGCTTCTACATAAAATACAATCCTATTCTTTACATTGAAAGGAAAAAGACAAAAATCACTGTTCTGCAGAAGGCGAACTGAACAACACTTTTTACTCTCACAGCTACACAAAACGCGGCTTACAAGGGGCACCAGTCCTCACGCTCACTCCCCCAGTAAGGGTGGTACTTACAAAGACAACTCTCATTCTCCTGCCATGGGTCTGCCTCCTCCTCCAACCCCCCTCCTGCAGGCTGCAGGGGCTGCTTTTCTGCCCCTGTAGCTGCTCCTGGGCTGCTGCCACAGCTGTGGTCCCACAGGTCCCTCTGTATGCAGGGCAGGGGCTCCAGTCCCCACCAACACAGTGGTCTTCCTGACCTCACCCACATTTATCCTGGCCATTCCTGAACTGGGGGTCCAAAATGCAAACACCAGTGTCCTAACAGGGGATGTCCCTGCCCAGGGCATGACTTTGCATTTGTCCCTTTCTATGGCTCCTGTTGGCTTTTTCCCCCAGCGTGGCCTCTCTCGGTGGCAGCTCTGCCCTTGAGGGCATCCACTGGTTACCCTGGCTTGGTCTAACATGCACACTTGATGGACAAGGATTCTTGTCATGTCCTCCAGGCCACTGATAAAGATGCTAAACAGGAGAGGTCCCAGACATGCCCCAGCAATGCCCCACTTGTTACCAAGCTCCAGGCTGATGTGACTGATTGACCACTGCCCTCTGAATCCTGTTATCCAACCACTTTTTTATCTGACTGACTGTCCACCCATCCAGATCATCATGGCCCAACTTGGATATGAGAACAGCAATAGTGTCAAGAGCCTTGGTACAGCCCGGGTACCCACCACTCTCCCCCCATCCACACACCAGTCATTTCTTCCCAGAAGGCTGTCAGGTGGCTCAGGTGCAACTTATCTCCAGTAAACCCATGCTGACAGCTTCTCATTACCTTCCTCTTCACATGCCCAGAAACATGCTCCACAATTTTCCCAGGGACCAAGCAAGACTGACCACAGCCCAGAGTTTCCCCTTCAGTCAACCTTTTTGTCTTTTTTGGAAGATGGGTGCAACATTCGCTCTTGGCTAGTCACTGGGGACCTCCCCAGATCTCCATGGCCTCCCAGAGGGTACAGATGTCTTGCCCTGCAAGGACACTGGCCAGCTTTCAGCACCCTCAGGCACAGTCCTTCTTGTCCCATTGGCCCATGGGTGAGATTGTCTCCAGTCACCGCAGCTTGATGTTCACCCGCTGCTGGTTATTTCTCTCTCTAACCTGTCTCCCAAGTGCAAAGATCTAGCAGGACTGTTTGGGGAGGACCGAGGCAATGTCAGTGCTTAGTTCCTCTGCCTCCCGTGCCTGCTGTCACACCGAACCACCCACCCCACTCAGCAATGACCCCATGTTTTCTCTTCCAGGTCTCCCCAACAGTATCACTGGCCACAGTCTTTCTATATCATCACAAACTTAAGCACCTAAGACAAGAGGTCGGGTCAGCAGACTGGTGTCTCTGTTTCCTGCAGAGCATTCTCCATTAACTATCAACTTCCTTTTTTTCCCCTTTTGTTCAGTCACTCGGTCAGTATCTGTAACTGCAAAACCAGAGGTGGAGAAGAGAGCTGAGATATGATGTCAGAAGTTACGGGGTTCCAGCATCCCCTATCATGGAATTTTCTATCCGCAGCTTTTCTGGAAGTTGTCCCTAGATCCCCCTCCTCCCTTGCAACACAGGACTTGAGCTGCTGGTTTTGTGGGGTCTTTGCAAGATGCTGTCAATCTTCCGTTTGCCACCCCGATGACCCACAGCACACCCCAGCAGGTAAGGCCATCACTGCCCTGACCCCAAGCATCTCTGCAGCCTGAGGCTGGCGCAGCAGCATCCTCCCTCAAGGTCTCTGACATACCAGGGTAGTTGGTCCAGCCCATGCCAGAGGCAGTGTCGCCTGGCACATAAACATAAATGAGCCACGTTCAAAACCATGTTCTTCCAGGACTAAATGGCCACCTACAACACCTGCGTTTGAAATGCAGTGTTATGTAACTGGCTTCTTGCAAAAGGATAATTTCACCATTTAGTACTAAAGAAGTTGATAGGTGTTTTACATAACTGCTGGCAAGCAACCCAGCTTAAGGGCCTCAAATCAGATCATAAAAAGACTTGCAGTGATTAAGACACAAACACGTAATGCAGTGCTGGCGGTTTTTCTCTAGTTTTGCCTGGGATGCAGAAGTCCAAATATGAAAATACAATATAACAAACCAGAATTTCAGAGAGGTTTTAGCCCGTTCTGTAATAAGCTCTTTCCCAAAGGTCCTCTGAAACCATAAAATCCTAAACTATGTTGATAATAATAAAATAACGAATGCATATCCGATTTGAAGATTTAATCACTCAGTTTGGACATGAAGTGACAGCTTGCAGTAAAGAGAATAGTTTTGGCAAAGTTACAGACATTAATCTAGAGGAAGCTTTGGTGTAAAGTTATTCTGCTGTATTCACAAGGTGTCTCCGTGTTATTAGAATCAAGGAAAGCCAGAAAAATCCATATTCCTGAAAGTTAAATCTGAAGAGCAACCTACTTTCAGTATCAAATTTGGATCAACATCTACCATGGCCCTTGGTCTTTGAGCCATCAACTGAAAAATCAAAAATCCAGAAGTTCAAGTCAGTTCAACATTATGGATGGAAAAAAGACAAAGGGATAAAATAATAGTCCAGAGAAAAGAAGCAGTGGGTTAAAGTACAACATAAATCCTAAACCTGAAAAACAGCTTCAAATAACACTTTGACACAGTGAAGCCTTTTGTCTGCGTTTCCTGCCCTGACTCTATGGAGGTTGCAGCTGACTCTAGTTCTCGGCCATTATGGCTTGTAACACTGCTAATTTTCAGAACTATTAGAAAGCTTTCAATTATCAGAAGAGTTCCAGGAAAAGAGAAAAACGCCGTGTAAAACCTTTATGAAAAGGAAGAAAGTAGAACCTCATAAAAACCTCAAGCTTGAAGAAACCAAACTCCAGACAAACAGAAGAGTTACATGTCTTCCCACAAAAATACATTAATAAATAAAGAAAGAATCAAACAAACCTCTTCTTCAGTCTTCCAGACAACAGTACAAATTCCAGACAACAAAATTCAGGGTAGGTAGTGATAAACAAACTAGGTCACTACATAGATACCAGTGATAAATATATTCATTTCTAATGCAGGGAAACGCTCCCAGAAAATTTCTGGGAAGCCTCCGACGGCTGTACTGAGTGCAGAAGCCTGTTTTATCTATAAACATCACCACCGCTCTTCACTTTTTTGGTCAATATTGCAGAAGATAAATACTATATAAAGATCTACCCTGTGTTAGCACTTATAGATATGTTAAAAAAAAGCAGAAAGCCACCAAAAAAAAAAAATTGCATGGCTGTACAGTAATGATCCATCCTCCCCAGCTATTACATCCCGCTTATAATTCTCGCCGTTGCCGTTTATGACCACATTACCCATGAGGTCTGACAGGATCAGGTGGTGACACACCTGTGCTGCTCCAAGGACAACACTGGCAATATACCACAGCCTCCTCACAGATACGATTTCTTCCAAGCCTTCATTTCTACCAGGAAAATAAGGGATCTACTATGCCTTAAAGTGGGTCAAGACTAAACACTCTCCCTTGGCACCCAGACAGCAATAGGAGTAACAAGGCAGAGGGCTGACCCTACACTTCATCAGTCGCTGGTGGAGTCACATCCACCTGTGGCCTTCAGGCTACTTCCCAATGCCCAAAATCCGGGCAAAGCCTATGTGGCCGAAGAGCAGAGGCAATACCGTCACTACATGGCTCAGGAAGGGTATGATCCAAAAGTTAGTATTTTATTTTTAAACTACATCAACTTAGAAGTACCTTCCATAAAGACAATTTCAGCAGGTACACGCTACAGCTTGTAATCTACTAGAACAGTAATTTTATGTCTTTTATGCTGTTCTCTTTCAAAGAACAGATGTAGTATGTCTAAAATCTTCAGTAATTTTACTGCTGTATCTTAACAGGAAAATGGGGCAGAACAAAACTATACCCTTTCTGAAGCTGCTTTTTCTACAGAAAATCTGTTCCGAGATCCTCTATTAAAGGCTTTTAAAAATTACTCCAACTGTTACAAAATACATATACCATGCTGTAAACATACTGGGCATTTGCAATTTGAATTTTAAAAGCTTCTAACACCTCATTTTGAAAATGAAAAAGAAATTACAATCTCTTGCATATACGGCAATAAAGGTGAGAACACCGAATAGCATTAACTAAGTGTTCTCCTGAAACAGCAGTTCCCGAGGGATACCCATACCCGTTTGTGAGATTCCCTGCAACCCTTTCGGTGAGTATTGCCACTATACTAACACTTCTGACATACGCAACAAAACGTACATGCGAGCAGCTGCAATGCTTGCAATGCAGGAACCTGCAGTACAGGAGACCTAACATCACAGCTTCCAGCAAACATAAGTCATCACATCTCATTATTTCTTTTGAAGGTAGATACCTTTCTATGTGACGTGCTGACCTTTGTTTTCAGACTTTGTATCATCAGGAAGATACACACACTTCAAGGTGGGAACGAGGGGAACCAAAATCAAAGCTTGATGTGACACAAGAGACAACAGATTGCTATGAAAGATGTTAGCACAAGACTTTATGATTATCTGCCAGACTAGAACATTTATGGGGTGAAAGAATAGCTTCTTGAATCTCCAAAAACATAAAAGAAGAAAACTTGTATTTCTTGCTACAGTTGTTCAGCTCTGAAAACAGTGCTGCTCTAGAGGAAAAGCCCAGATAAGAAAAGTGATTGGAATGAAATCTGACTGATCTTTATTCCAGAGAAGTTGGGGTACAATTTTGAGATATGCCTTCTTCCCTCCTCTGCCTTAAAAGAAATTTTTTAGTTGGGATTTATAATTCTGTTCAGATTTTTTCTACAAGTATAATGCCATAACCACAATTTGTTACTGGAAAAGAAATTAATGTAACTATTTTTAGATTTTTATTGCTTTCTACAGGAAAAAAAAACCCAAAACAAAACTTGCTTATCAAAAAAAAAACAATCGAGCAGAGGACTAATCGGTCAAAACTAGTCAATCACTGGTCCCAAGAAGAGACACAGCTCCTATGGCGCTGGTGTGTAAAGCAGGGCTAAAAGGACACTGCTACCTGGGAAGGTCACAACACTTCTTGATCAGGTTGCTTACTTTCTGAAATCGTCCAGCTGAATCTAGCTGCCAGATTCAGCATGCACACATACTCATGAAGTCCTTGTGAAACAGCCAAAACAACTTTTTATTGACATTTTAAAGAGTTTTCTCTTTTTTCCTCCTGAAGTAACTGAAGCATGTCATGATTCCACTTACTCATTTTGGCTTCTTCTTTTTTCCTGCTCAGTCTTCGGTTGGTCCGAAGTTGGAGGCGCCAGAAGCACATCTACTCACCAGTACTTTTAAAGCAGTTTGCCTGCTTAGAAATAAGCCAGGGCAGAATTTCTATGGCAGACAGCTCCTCCTGCTCCACTGACAGCACACGGGAAGCTCCCTAGCTTTGCCTGCTTTGCATGACCAAAAAGCAATCTTTATCCATAAGATAAATATTTTGCACAAAATAATTAGGGAAGAAAAACACAGTAATCTGTCCTCATCAAAGTAACCTGCCAGGGCAGTTTAGCTAATCAGCATCTGATTGACTCCAGGATGGTGAGGAAGCATGCAGGTACTCAGGACTTGGAGATGGCAGAGGAAATGCAGAATTTGCTCATCTGCAAATCTACAACCTCACCAAGGCAACGCAGACAGGAACACAATGTATACTCACAGCTCTGATGCCTGTACCTGGTTTCCACCGTGGGTGATGCATAGCTATACACAAGGCAGGGAGACACGCAGCGTTCTTTACCTTAGGGTAAGGTGCGGTGGGGGAGCCAGTGACCTTGCCTCCCTGTTCAAAACGGTTTAACTTCACCTGTTTGGCATCGAAAAACAGACTTGGGACACTGACACATTAAGAGCCAGAAAGCACCTGGACAGGTAGGTCCAGAAACATATTTATTGGCAAAAAATGCGTAAGCTGTCACTGAGAAAACTGTCTGTGACTTCCCCCTTAAAGGAACCAGGTGAGGACACAACTGGTGCCCAACAGCCCCATGCCACTCGCTCCTCCCTGACTCTTTCCATCCCCCATCCTTGCACCAGCACTGGGGCTTGCCTCGCCCTGCCCTAAGTAATCCCAACAAGCTAAACTACCAGAAAACTAGCATGGCATAGAAATGAAGTTTTTTACTGCTCTGCATATGAAGACCATCACCAGTGCTGAAATTAAGGAAAAATCAGTGGCAAACAGCAATTCAATGGGCTTGGCCATACTGTCAAATCTCATATAGCAGAATTGCTCATCCCAGCTGATGTTTAGCAGTAAATTATGGAGATTTAGGAAGTTTCCTACAGACTAGAAACATGTTTTAGCCCTCCAGTGGCCGAGAGGCTTTGACCCACAGGTCAGAGCTGCACCTTTTACTACCTTCCATTTACTCACACTCAGGATATTAAATGCACATTAGCACATAATTATTCAATTACACTGAAAGGTAGTGAGGCGTACTCAAGTAATAACTACTCTTGCTGTGTGAAGCAATATAGATGTAGTCTTAATTATATTAAGCCAGTATATATAGTCAACCACACTTCACTCCAGCTGATTTTAGGGATATCACTCAGAATGCTGACTTTTTTTTCCCCCCCAACAGATTTCACAGAAGAAGATATACCTCTGAGACTACATTCCCAAGCATGTCTGACTTTGCTTCAATTACCTTTTTTTATTGCTCTCTGGTTCTCCGCTAAGACTTTATTAACAGGCTGAGCCATAAGACCCACATGTGGAGAAGAGTTTGAGGTTAAGTAAAACCACCACAGGAAGGAACCAAAGTGTAAATGTACGTGTAAGTGTGCAACAGAACAAAAATGCAGCATTTTTTAGAGCTGTTGAACAAGGACATCAGGTTAAAGAGAAGCCTGGTGAAGAAAGTCAAGAGGTTACAACAGGATGGGCTTGATCACACCCAGGAAAATGAAAGCTGTTATTAAAGTAGTTGATCTTTATCCTGAAGGACTACCTGTAAGCGATGCATCATTTTGTATGAGGTCAGAAGGTAAGCCATAAAAAAGACATCAAAGAAATTAGACAAAAGCGTATCTAAAGAAATACATACATAGGACATACCATAGAAGAGAACTACTAGGTCATTTTTGCTGCTTCCCATGAAAACAGCACATAATTTCTACATCTCCATTGTAGACTATTCACAGTTTTACTCTAATCTTCCCTTGAAATTATTCAAATTAATGGATGTTCTGTGGTTTTAAAGTAGTTCTGGAATAGTATCTAAAAGCAATCAGCTACCAGCTCTTAATTTTTAACCTAGAAAAGCCCTTGTAAGGCAATCCTGTGCAATTCCTCAGACAAGTAAGGAATCTGACAGGTTACATAGCAAATAATATTTTCATCTTTATTTCAAAAGCCCAAGCTGCAAAGGGTGTGAGTAACAAAACAAAACACACACACACAAAAAAAAAGCCAGTTCCAGAGCCCACCGTCTGCAAACATACTTAACCAAACAAAAACCAAAACAAACAAAAAAAACCCCCACAACTGGCAAACTATTAAAGTCGTATGGTCTATGGGACTGTACTAGAGAATAATCAGAGAGAAAGCCTGGATTAAAGGGGCTGGTTGTGTGCAGTATTATCCAGCAGTGATAGAGGCTGTCATACATGACAGGGAGATGGATTTTAAGATACAAATGTTAAAAATTAAATAAATCAAAATGTCTTTTATTTTCTGTTTTTCACACTCACAAATGGCGTATGTCTTACCCAAAAGTATTTCCTGTATCGTCTGTTGTACCTTCACTATTGTAGAAACCTAAGACATGAGCAATCAGAAATTACTGTTACTTATGCACTGCTGTCACAGCTCTCCATAATTATCCAGGTTGACACAGCATCTTGACAATGATAGGAAAAAAGCAGCTTTTGTAGAAATTTTGTCAGCCTCCCTACATAGAAACATGGCAAATAAAATTACCACAGCTAAAAATTGACAAAGCAATCATCTCTTTCAGGTTTGGGTGTTGTTTTTTTGTCTCTGTCAAAAAGTTACTATTGTGAGAATACTCAAAAACACAAAAAAGCCCTCCATGTCTAAACTGTAGCTTTTTCCTGCAGTAGGGACACAATCTGGCTATGCACAAATGCCTTGTGTTGTTGAAAACAGAAAATAATTAAGGAAAAAATTAGTTGCATGATGAATGGGACAGGAAAAAGTCCTGCATTGTATTAAAATAAAAAATGTGAAACTGAGATTCAAATCCATAGTCTGAAACAATTAATAGTCAACTTGAACCTACGCTGTCCGTGTCCCAGGTAGGCAAGCTAAACACCGGAGCAGGTCAGGGACGACAGATGCTGATTAAACTTGTACATACAGAATTACAGTGTTCTGATAAAGTATTTTTGGTTGGCAAACATCTCAATGTTTTAATCAAGAGTCACCGCTTGATGCAGACACTGCATGCTGGACACCTTACACCTCCAGATCCGCCCCTGCTCTTGCACCCACCACCCAGGGATGGATGAGAAGCGACAGGGAGCAACCACATCGCAGCTCCCACCTCCTCCGGTGGAGGCCCTGGCTCCACTCCCTCTTCCCTGCGGGCCTCCAAGGTCACATACGACCCATGGAACTGAAGCAGTTGCACATCCTCCACTCCCACCTTTGGTTTCCTGCTGGGGTGTGCAAAGCTCCTGCCTGGGCTGCATGCAAGGAGAGCAGATCTTCTTGTGCCTGCAGTTCCATCTGCTGCTCCTCCCTGCTGTCATCTGCTTACTTGAGTTTACTGCTTTACACATTGTATTTAAAATCGTAACTCCTAAAACTGAAAACCTGATGTTCTGCTGACACAAGTGGCACAGCTAAAATACTCCAGGATTCTCCATTTGAATGGCACAGACTAACGAGTACTTCATTCTCTATTTTTGAACTTCACCAAACTCTCAGTCATAAAAAGCCTTTCCCTACAATTGGCCCCTTACTAAAAAGTTGGGGGGGATGGACTGAGGCATACTGTCAGTCTCAAAAAGCAGTCTTAGAGATTCACTGCTTTTGTTGAATATAACAAATTTTTACTTGAAATATGAGCTCTGCATCCTGAATTCATAGGGCGATTAAGTCTTATCTAACATTACCCAAACTTTTAAGAAATACGACACTATGTGTGTGGCACATAAGTGAATTTAATTCCTCTGTACGCTATCTAAAATGACGATAAACTCACAATACAGTGTGTATGCATATAGCCACTATATAGTATGTAAAGTTAAGTTGTTTCCATGAGTTTCACTTCATAAAGCATTCACTCACACACCACATACTGTAATTATTAGCTAGATTAACTAGAGAATTTATTAGATAATCATGGTCTGTTTCATTTCTCAGCTTTTAAAACTTAAAATAGAAGAACACCCCCACTGTGATGAAAGGTAACACAGCTTGTGGATTAAAGAGAAAAAAACCCACACAAACAAATGAACAGAAAACCCCCACCAGTATATTCCCACAACACCAAGACTGAGATTTGAGGAAATCCCAAACCATGAAAAGACATGCACAAATTCTGTGCCTCCGAATTTCTGGGACACCAGCTGGTAGCTCAGCCCCTGCTTTCACTAATATCCAGCATCCAGGTCCACAACTGCAGTTACTGTTTTCAAAATGGTCCATGCTCTGGTCCTGCAATATGAATGCAACAGAAGCTGCTTTACTCCCTACACAACACGCCGTTAGAAAATTAGCCATCCCCTGTTGTCACTAGGCACAGTGAGTAGCTCTCCCTCTGACATAAGATCTAAGTTTCCTATAAAGAAGGAAACCTAGACCCATTACCACTTATTCCTTGGGCTGATATAACACACTGAATTCAGGCTGATGTTTGGCTTTCCCTCTGCGTTCTCCCTTCACCCCCTTTAAAATGTCTGTAGGTCCTCCAATATAAGACTGCGTTATCCAGAAGTTTTAAGTTTGCAGATGCTAAGATTCCTACAACCCTTATATGGGTTTCAATCTTTTAGCTTATCTTCTATTTTCTAACGTATCATCCACACAAGAAAAATTAAACTCCTATTTTCACCGTGAACCTGTTTTGAAAGTTGAAATGAATGAATACTGTTTTGACGTTCAACCCATATTCTTTCAAACTCGAGGCAGCTGAGCTTCACGTATGCTACAAAGAAGCCCAACATCACTTGTAACTTGTAAAAGATAGGTGACTATCCCTTAAGATTTCAGAAATACTCCTGGCTCTGTGGCTTACATAAGCTTGAAATGTGTAAAAACCTGAAAAATGGAAAACAGCAACATGCTAACTCCTGTGTGACTCACAATAAAATTCAGTATAACATAGATTTATTTCCAGCTCTTGCAGTTTCTTAAACGCTGCTTCTTCAGATAACTTTACTTACGTTGAAGGGGTATCAGGCTGTGAGTTTGTCATGGCTGCTGTATGGACATGTGCTGTATAAACCACTAATTCAAGGCATAAAACCCTGCCTCTTAATAAAAAGCGATTGTCTTTTGAAATAACTTCCAACGTGGATCATTTCCTTGATTTGCAACTGGACAGTAATTGGAAAAATGTGGAGGAGGGAAGATAAGACAGTGGCCTTTTTCACTGTGCTACCATTGATACACAACCTTGTATGAAGTACACCCTTTGAAAAAAGACATAAAGGATAAAGACATAAAAGGGCAGAGAAAGAAGCTGGACACTTAAAAAATCCCTACCAATACCACCAGGACTATTAATTCCAGTTATAACAATGCATGGCTTGACATCAAATTCTGTCCTAGGATGACCAGACACGTACAGGATGCAATAGTGTATCTGCTATATGCTTTCTGGAGGCTATATGAGCAGTCATGGAAAATCAATTTGAATACAAATGTAATTTGTTAAAAGAACAGTGATAATCATTATGCAGGGTCACACTGTCAGCAGTTTGTAAAGAAGCTGATGCCATCCAAAGACGCAAAGGCATTTAGTAAAACAGAAGAATCTTGGTCTTTAAAAGTCTCTGTGATCTTTTCAGTCTTTCAGTACAGTTCCATGAGAACAAAGCTACAGTTTACCTCTCTTGTTTCTCAGCACTTTTACTCCTTGCAGCTCATTCCAGCTGCAGAAAGAGGCTTTATAGAAAACTTCCGAGCCTCAGAGAGAGTGGAGGTTCCCACTGTAATGGAGAAAAAGCAGTATCTTTGAAACAGTTCCTTAAAAGTTCCAAAACATTTCTCTCAGGATGACAGGGACACAATCATAAAATAACCAGACTTGCCTGGCATTGGCAATGTCAATATCATTTTTACGCAAAACATACACAAAAATTCAGCAACAAGCTAAGTGAAAGAGCATGACAGAATTTAAGGATCAGCTTCACAACAAAGACAACTCAAGTGGTAAATCTTCAGAAGATCCCATTGCAAAAACATTTAACATAAAGAGATGGAATATACCTATTTTCTGTGCACTTACAGTACCATTACCATAGCCAATCTGCTTACCCCATTCCATGAAGTAAACCTGGGGACTAAAACAGCCACCAGTTTTAAATTATGTTTGCCTTGCATTTGATCCCAATCTTCACTGACTGTTCTGAAAGGTATTGACTTATTTGTTCCTAAAAAAATACAGTGGGACTCGGGAACCTGAGATGAGCCGCACTGTATTTCTTCCACCTGAAATAATCTCTTATAAGTCTCTGTAGTCACTCTTGTAGCTAATGTCAGTCCACTACACGGTAGAATATCAGATTGGCTCGCATTCAGATTTGACCAGGGAACAGCAACAACAGCAAATGTAAAGCCTTACGGCTGTTTTGCAGTTATGTATAAAAGGGCATTCCTTATTAAAAATGCACCTGCATTTTTCTTGCAAACTAAGGGGTAGAAGTCACTGCACCCTTGAAGCCTAGTTTCATCACATACATGCACATAAACACATTTCTGAAGATCTGTCTCTGTTACAGTGCATGAGATTGCGAATTCATCAGGCTGGCCATAGAGAAGAAAATTCCAGTCTTCCATTGGGATGACTTTTTCATGATTGTCATCATCATCATGATCATCTTGCTCAATCTTTCTCCTCCTTCTCTCTCCCTTTTTTTTTTTTTTAAAAAAAAGAGAAAAAAAATAAACCAACTTGCTGATACACTATGCATGTGTTCCAAACACAAAAAAGCAAAAGAGTTTTCAGATATCATGAATAAACAGGATTTTGACCTCCATCATTACTTTGCAAAGCTCCAATTAAAAAAAGCAGCTGGCATTTTTCCTTAACAGCTGACATGAAACACAGGTCAGTAATGAACTGTATGACTTAACTTTGATCTGCAGCTGGCATTTACCCCAAAAGAAGACAGGGAAGAACTGGACACTGCGTAGATGACACTACCACAGGTTTGCATTATACACCACTATGCAAGTGAACCATCAGCAAGTGACATTCAAACAATGCACAAGAAGTTTTGTACTGTTCAAAAGGCACTCTCCAAAGAGTTTCAGTTACTTACAGTCATCATAACTTTGAGAGGATCTACTAAAAGTAAACATTATGACAGCAAGCAAAATTAAGCCAGTATATCAGATCTGTCAAGCAGCGTTTTATTCTGTTTCAGCATTAAAAAGAAAAAGACTGTATAATTTCTTCTGTTTCATTTTGAAAGCCAAGGACAAACCTTTAACTGAACAATTACAGCTTAAGCAATCACAGAGCAAACATATTATTTTTCTCCCTTCCTGTTTCACTTCTACTGGAAAATCTACAAAATTCTCTCCGTTCTGAAGTTACCTAACCCCATGGAAAGACTGTAGACTTCAATGAAAAAACGTCTCAGATGTGAAGTATGAGAAGTCCTACAGACGCCCAATGCAAAGTTATTCGGGACAAGTCCAGACTTCGTGGCAGAGCCAGTACCTTTTCCTTAAAAGATTTTGGGCATAAACGGCAGGTACAGGGACATATTGCATAAACTATCACATGCTCACTGCAACTGTGTGACTGCTACTGGATTTTGAGAAGCCACCGCGCTGAATAATTTAAGATCTAATAAAATATTCAATTTTACTGATACACTGGTTTCATTTTAAAATAAAAAATGTGAATAATGACAGGAACAGGTCTAAAAGTCAATGGAAATATTCCGTTACTCATTAGGATAACAGCTGCTCGACTAAGCTTCGGAAAGATACAACTAGGACGATAAAAAGGTCTCCAGCCCCGAGAGACTCCCCCCGCCGCGGGCACAGCGCCCGGCGGAGCCCGCACAGCGCCGGCTGCGGGGCACGGCCGGAGCCCGCAGAGGGCGAGCGGGCTCGGGGGGGGCTCGGGGCCGCCCCACGCGGGACGGGGCCGCCCACGGAGGGCTACGGTGCTGCGGGGCGAGTGGGCGGGGGCGGTGCGGAAGGGACCCCCCGAGGGGACCCGCGGCGGTCCCCGAGCCCCTTCCCTTCCCCGACGGCGCTGCGGCTGCCCTGGCGGGGAGCGCCCGGCACCGGACGGGACGGGCGGCAGGCGACCACCTCCCCGCCCCCGCCGCCTCCCCCGCGGGCGGCCCGGCCACCCCCGACCCCTTCGCTTTCACAGGAGCTGCTGCTGTGGAACCGGTCGCCCGTCCCGCCCCACCTCACGACGTTCATTCAGCTCGTTGCTAGATCAGCTCCGCCAACTTTTGTAATGCGAGGAGGGAAAACCCACCGCGACTGCACCAAGCGATTATATCAAATAATCACAAAGAGAACTCCAAAGAGCTCTAAAGTTGTTTTTCTGGGGTAGAGTTGGGGTCTGGGTTAGGTTTTTTTTCGGGGAGGGGGGTGGGGTGGGGTGGGGGTGCATGAGACACAGCGAAGGCGCCCTTGATGTTTTAGATGGAGATGCCCTAGTTTGAGGGATGCAGGAGAAGGGCTCGCCTGACAAGAGCTGTTCGCTGCCGCCGAGACGCGAAAGCCCCCGAACGTGTTTGCAAACTGTTCCGCGGCTTCCTGGGTCTCCTGCTCGGAGCTAACAGCCTTCAAATTAAAATGAAGGCCGGCGACTGGGGGTGGGGGGTGCGTGTGTGTGTGTGTGTGAGGAAGGGGAAAGAGATGTGGCCAGCTCTGCGGATATTATTAAATCTTCCCAGCCGCTCATCTGGATTACATTTAAGCTCTCACGGCATTTTTTTCCCCTCTAATTAAGCGTAGTTTCAAAACAGAACATGTCTGTCGCTCGTCGGCTTCTATTTAAAATGTAGAGATGAGCGGGGTTGGTTGGGTTTTTTTTTCATAAAATAATAATTAAAAAAAAAATTAAAAGCCGAGCGCAGACGGAGGCACCCGGCTGCGAGCCGCCCGCCGGTCGCACCTCCCCGCTCCCCCGCGCACTTCGGCTCCGACTTTGCGGGAGCTCCGGCGCCGCCCCGACCCCCGGCCCCGCCGGCCCCGGCCCCCGGCCCCTCACCTCGGGCGAGGCGCGGCGCCGCCAGGCTCCCGCAGAGCACCAGCCAGGCCAGCACCGTGCGGCTCATGGTCCTCTCCTCCCGCGGCCGCGCCGCCTCTGCGAAGGAAGGAGCCGGCGGGCGGCGGCGGCGCCTCCGCCCGGTGAGGCGCGGCGATGCGAAGGTCCCTCCCGGCGCGGCGCGGCCCCCGGCCGAAGCGCAGCCCCCGCCGCCGCTCCCGCTGCCGCCGCCCTAGCAGCGCCGAGGAGGCTGCCCCGCCGCCCGCCGGCTCTGCGCGCCCGCCAGGTGCCGCCGCGCCTCCAGCATGGCCCGGCCGGCCGCCTCCGTCCCGCGGGCTGCCGCCGCCGCCGCCTCCTCCTGCGCGACCGCGGCCGCTCTGCGCGCCCCGAGCGGCTCCTTCGCGGGGGAGGCGCCGGCGCCGGGCGGTGCTGCCCGACACACCCTGGCACCTGCTCCGCCCCCCGCCCGCACCTCCCCCGCCGCTGCGGCGGGATTTGCGGGGCACGGCGAAGTGCGGCGGCACGGCCGGGAGCGAGGGCGGCGCTGGCTTCTGCCGGACGGAGCCACCCCTCGCAAAGCCCCGCTCGGCGCCCCGCCGCCCCCCGCGCCCCCACCCCCCGGCGCCGCCGGAGTCCCTCTCCCCCCACGGACGGGCATGTGGCGGCTCGGTCGCTGGCCCGGCGGACACCTTGCCTCTGGAGTCCGGGCAGGGTCGGCGAGGGAAGCCCACCCTCCGCAAACTTTGGTCTTGCAGGTGCCGCCTGAGCCCTGTGCTTTGCCGTGACCTAGAGTCCTCCCGAACGCCCGGGCAGGGAACTCGGGCGAGGTGTACAGCTCCTTCTCCCACCTCCCTCCCCGGGCAGGGTGTCGTCCGGCCCGTTAGGGATAGGAAATCAAAGCACGAATAGCGGGACGTGATGAAATTCCAGCAGCAGTCCAAGCTGGAGGACGGGAAGGTCCCATGTCAGACCACTGCTCACCATTTTTCTTTTCCTACCTGCGTGTGTACAGCTGAGAGAGTGAAATCAGTACTAATTGCCCAATAGGAGTCAAAAGGCGCTTCAGGTATTTTATATCTGTAATTTGCATCCCCTCTACATGCCCTCGTAGTAAAAGAGCCCATATTAATATTGTATTAAACGTTAATGCAAGTGCTGAGTGAGAAGAATGCACTTAACAGCATTAGGCTGTTCAGAAGCACTTCTGTAGAAACAACCTGAACGTCCGGGCTGGTTGCATGACAAAAAGGAGACACCATGAAATTAAAGAGTGGAAACGACCCGTTAAGTCGTCTAATCTTTTGGCTACTTCGGCTAGCATCTCACAATAGTTTCCAGCATTTCATTTCACAAGCCCTTTGTCTACCATTAAGCGCCTGTAAGTGGCAGGGTGACAGCCCTCCACTAAAGCTCTAGTCTTACATCTGAGCTTGCAATTAATAGCGTTTTTCTCTGACATTGGAACTGTTTCCGTTTCAACACATTGCGATTTCAGGAAAGAACTAAAAGGATCAGGCTTTTTGCAATGGTCAAGCTATAAAATTTACCAGGAATAACACACCTTGATAAAGTGCATTTTACACCCAGAATCCCAGAGCATTTTGTGCTTGCGTGCAGAGCACAGATGGACTTCACACAGCCTCTTCGGTGGCACCTAGCCATCAGTAGTGGGGCACTGCAAAATTGTCCAGCAGGTTAGGACAGATAAAGAAAAAAAATCTCCCCTACACTAATGAAGCCCACGCTAGCAGAGAAGATACGTTAGCATGGGCTTTAGTCCAGCCTATCTCTCTGGACACGCTGTAGCTGGTAGCATTCACTGAAACTTTGACTGTGTTCACTATTTATTATGTGTGCTTCACATAATGCCTAATTCACCTGGCAGCACTCATGTCGGTACATTCATGCCTTCGTTTTGCTGCACAGATGTGCTTTGTGATTGCATCACTACTTCTACAGCAACTTGGTTTTTGCATCTCAGTCTCCATGCTAGAGATCTGCCTGAAAAACTACTGTCTGGAAAGAAAATATACCTATTTCTCCTCGAGGGTGGCTTTACTGTCAATACAGAGACAGTGAAAATCTAGGAAGCCTCAACAAAGTCTCTGATATTAATGCATCGTTTCTCCACAACGGTGCTAATTTTACTGCTTATCTGTGTTTTACAACCAAGAATCCAGCTGTCATAATTATAAGGCAAGCTGCACTTTAGCTGCTGTGGCAGCCCAGCATGCCTGCACCCCCAAGTGGCAGGCTTGCCTTTTTTTTACGGTTCTTGAGGGAATAATCCTGTAATGCAGCCCCTTATTTTCCCCAATTAGGATAAATCTAAAGGGCCTAACTACATTTGGTACTGGGAAGCTTTTTTCCACTGAGATCCTGTGACTAGCAGCTGATTAAAATCACACAGAAATAGCTTCTTCAAAGCCAGGCATTGTTTATTCAGCCAAAAGGGATGAAACAACAAAAGGCTTTTATGTTTGGTTCTTACCTAAAGTGCAATGACTTTTTGTTTTCAGATTTGATTCAACAAAATCCATCATCTCCCCACCTCAAAGTAATCAGACTGTTCCTGCAGTTTTACTGCTGCCCGTCTCTGTTGGGCTTCTCTTCACGTGCTGCTTCACCCAGCTTGCTCCCTTGTGCTTCCAGAAGGGCCTCGGCTCCGGGATGCTGCAGAATCTCCCCTTCATCCAGTACCTTCCTTCTAGCCCTTCTAGCCCATTTTTCTTAGCACAGAGCAATGCAGTACCCTGCTCCAGCTCAGTGCTGCGAGAATGGCTCCAAGGTACAGACTGCTCCTTCCAGCTCAAAAGTGGTAATTATTTGCATCTAGGTTTTCTTGATATGGATTTTCTGATATGTATAAGCCAAACCTATTTACTGTGCTAGTCTGAGTTTCATGTAAGACTGCCTGTGCTGTTGTGCTACGGGACTGCAATTCTTCAGCGCTACATCATTGTCACCGGGGTGGTTGCGGTTGCAGCGTGTCACAGCACTCTCCACCTACGGTGACTGATCCTGGATGTGGCCTTCTAGGTGAAGAGTCTGACCAGGTGTCCGTTGTTGTCCTAAAGTCCAGAAATGGTGGATTTTTGCCATTTGTTGTGTACATCTTTCTTAAAGCAACTGCCTCGCTTTGCAGTGGGAAAAATTGCCTTCCGAGTCTGCTACCATTTTTAACTACTATAGGTATGTAAACATCATTTACATATGGATAGCCCCAGGACCCAAGACAGTTTGAAGGTTCTCTTTCCTTTATTTGCTCACATATCTGCAAATCCTCAATGACTTCCCAACAGCAAAAGCCTTTGGCTGAAATATGGATGAGATGGGACTGGAATGGCACAAGCCATTGCAGCTCAAGCTGGCATTCTCACCTTTTATATAAAATTTAGTATTTATATAAAATAGATAAATATTACATTTTTATATTTGTATTTAGATACTTATCTTTAGTGCAAAATTCTTCCTTCTGTCATGTGAATTCATGATGTGCTTCATGTTCTGGAATTTAGTACCAAAATGGGCTCAAGACCTGCCAGATGTGAGCCCTCACTCATCCTGTCTTCCTTTTTCTGCCATCCATTGCATGAACACAGGATAAAAAGACTGCTTTTCATTTTCCAAATTGTTTCCCCACATCAGGATAATTTCTGCTGCGTTTTAATTATCTACACTCTAATATCCAAGATTTATTTTATTTGTTCACTAATCACTCAAGGTTAAGAACTTTTTGCATCCAATTGTTTTTTTAACTTCTTCCATCTGATTGATCAGCATCATTTGCAGGATTACCAGACAGGGGCTGTGGAAACTGTCTAAATCTGCAACACTCCATGGTTTGGCTCTGGATGCCTGGTGATCTTCTGGAATGGAAGGGGTAGAGCAGAGAGACAGATTAACTAATGCCTTTCAAAGGGAGCACACAACATTGTCAAGTGGGCAAAAGCTATCCCACAGCTAGCCATGTCCCCATTTTTTCCTTCATCTTCTGTTCACGAATACCTTATTTTTCCTCATCTTTTGTCTGCATTATTTCCTGTTCTGCCTCAAATGCCCAAATTAACCCTTTGAAGTCCTGCAGTACATTGAACAGAAAAAAACCCAATTATAGCCATTAGAAATGTAGGCAGCCACATAAATTGCCACACTGCCCTTAGATAAAAAACCATCTGTAAAGGAACAAAACTGAAACTCTTAATGCACAAAATGAACACATTTTTAGCGTAAGAAATAGAATAATGCCTAATGTTTAATAGCAGTGACATAAGGTCTAATACTTGTTACACGAAAGGTGAACTGAGTAACTCCCATCTGCGCTGCACTAGTCGAAGAGTAAGAGCTTATCCTTGCTATCCGCCAACCTCTTGCCAATTTTAGAAGTCATCTAGTAAACATAACCGTAACCTGTCAATTACCCTATAACACCTTTCGGCTATCTTGGATACCAGCTTTGCTTAGGGGATAAGCTTTATCACTGGATGCCATCAAAGCACTGGCCAGATTTGAGCCTTCTTGAAGTGAAAGATCAAGACAAGATCAGGGACCAGCCTGTACAGGCAGGGATTATATTGCCACCTCAGTTATAATTAGGGCTATAAAAAGCCACTGCTGCACACAAGCAATAGAACTTTCCATAATGTTTTCTAATAACGTGTACCTTGTTCATCAGGGATTTGTCATACACCATTCACCATAACCAGCTACTCTTGATTCTGCCAGGCATCGGCGTTTATTTGCCTCAGAGAAAAGAACAGATACTACATCTGTCTGTCACCCCCTCCACAACACTGCCAGAATTATTCTTTTAGTTGACTCTGCCTCTGAAAAAGGGAACAATTCATTCTTTTATCTCTTCTCAAACAGAGCCTGATCCCCCACTTCCTGAGAATGCAAGGTTTCTGGTTAAATCAACATGGGGTTTTGATGCCTAAAGCATGGAAGATCCTGCTTCCCTCAAACCTTTCTGGTACAAAAGAAGTGCCATGTAATGCTGCATCACAGGAAAAGGAGAGAAGTGGCTGTGCAACACACACTCCAGCTCCATTAAAAAAAAATAATGTTCTTTTTCTTTTGGTTTTCTGTAGCATGGGGTTTTTTAATTTTGAATATTTATAGAAAGGAGGCAACAAAATTAGTGCCATAATTAGTTTGATTCCCTTTCTTTTATCTTGGATATAAGCCTTTACTGTCTACAGAGGAGATATTTAAGAATCCCATGCATTGGCTAAATGTCTGAGTATGTTTTAAAATTAATCCTTTGCCACCCATAATATGAGTGTGTAATGCGCATGAGAACATAAAAGAGGAGAAGGGCGGACAGATTAAGGTGCAAGAGCAACCCCTGAAATGAGGTATTCCTATATTTTGTTCTACATATCCTGCATACCCCTGAAGTTGTGGAACTAGCTGGTAATTAATTTCAGCTGAAATTATTCCCTGCCCACTTGTGAAAAGAAGAAAGTTTGCAATTTAGATTTGTGGGAATGGTGAATGGCTGTTCTTTCATTGGCAGTAAGACCTGTGTAGAAGCTGAGTGCTAATGCACGTGTGTGTCTACTTACTGCCCTGACAGTTCATCACCAGCACCACGTGGTTCTCCTGCACAAGGTAATAAGGCAAAGATGCACCCCAATGAAGTGTCACTCACAGCAGGTGGCACATAGTGGGTCTTATGATGCAGGTGCAAATTGGTTTCTGCTCAAGGCACTGCACCAACGGGCGTGATGTCAGATTGCTGTTCTCAGGTGAGCCCAAGACCCCCGGCCAGAGGACTACACGGTACCTGCAGTTCTTGAGAGGTTGATGAGCACCCAGAGTGTCCACGACACTGCTTAACCCCATTCTTTGCCTCCTACATCAGTTTATAGAATGCTTTTGCACTTGATAGTGAGGAGGAGTCTGACTGGCATCTTGGATATTATGTTTCTGTGCCCTCCATGGCCTGTATCCCGCTTCTGGCTGCAAACATGTACTTAAAGGAAACCAGTCAGGGGCAGAGAGACTATCTGATTGAATGAACCTCGGTTCCTTACAAAACCACGTTAACACACCTCTCTCCTTTTTGAGTTTTTTTTCTCTCTCTCCACTGGTGCATGGTTCGTATTTTCTCCACTTGCACACTGTCTGACTTGCACTAGTAAACATTGTTCTGCCCTGCTGGTTTGTAGTCTCTTTTATGGCAAAGCTAATTCATGATCATTAATGGGAGCATTAAGTCACTATCAAACACGTACACCATTCTAAACAGCTGTTTAGGGAAAAGGGAGCAACAGTTCTTCGACAAAGTTTGTCTTGCCTCTCATCCCTCAATGTTAGGGCTTATTAGCACCCTGAATCATTGCAGGAACATCTGTGAAGTGCAGCGCAGCGAGCCAGGTTTGCAGTAGCTGGAAGGGTTCATTCTCATGCAATATATGTTCGGTCTGCATTAGGCCTGCATCCTACTGTTATTTATATCAGAATTTCAAGGACGACACCACAAATTATCTTGGTAAAAGACTTTATTTGAGATACCTGCAGAATATATTTTCACTGAGCAAGAATATGCTTTAACCATTTAAACTGTAAGCAGCTCTTAAAGTATGTGAAGCTGCTTATTGCTTAAATGTGCTGTTGCAGATTGCTCCAATAAATAAGGGGTTGGTTGTTGGGTTTGGGTTTTTTTTGGCTATTTTTTTTGTTCTGAGAGAGAAAAATTGATTTGGAGCATAATTTTTAAAATTATTTTGCCTTACTTTCAGCACTTATATTGCACAGTTAGTTTTAACAGCTCATTCACACTGAATTTCAGAACCCAGGGGAGGAGCCATTAAATCACAATAAAGTATTTAATGGAGTTGTACCATCTGCATTTCAAAGAGCCAAAGATCTTGTGATTTCAAAATAAGAGAATATTATTAGAGCCAGGAGACTTTTGACACCTGGCCTCTCATGGTGGAATGCATTTCAAATCAACATTACGTACACTTAATAGATTTCAATTACTGTCTTTTTGTGAAACAAGAAGACAACTAACCAAAACTTTTTTTTTTTTTTTTTCATCTTCTAATGAGCTGGCAGCCTATCACGACATTTTGTAAATCATTCAAGTTGGAATTTGACAATGTGAGAAATTCTAGAAATACTTTATGCCACTGCAATGAACTGATAGAGCCATTCTGTCTCGATGTATGACACTTTTCCTTGTCATATAAAATTATTTTCAAGTGTTCTTGGTTTTAAGGTTTTTTTTCTGTGTGGTTTGTTGGGTTTTTTTAATAGTTTCTGGTTAGTTGGTTGTTTTGTTTAGTTTTTTTCTTGAAGTAAGACCTAGAGATGCGTGTTAGAAATGGATATTCATCACCAAAACCAAAACAACAACAAAAAAAAAGTTGAGGAAAGGAGATGTGCTAGTTTCAGTTAAATTTCTGAAACGTAATATATTTCATGACTGGTAAAACAGTTTTGTGCGAGATGAAAAAGAACAAGAAGGCAAAAGAGCCTCTTTTTCTTTTCATATTGTCAGTGGTTCAGCAACCAGAAAGCTTGCCTGACACAAGATGCTGAGATCCCTGCCCATACTCTGATTCAGGCAATACAGCTGCTTCATCTGGCTTTTTGGTGTATCAGATATGTTGAATATTTCCTTCCTCTCAGGGACTCCAGTTTCCCTATGAGTACGCTGGTTCTCATGGTAATGTTGAGAAATCTTAATTTTGTCTCATTTGATTTTATCTCTATTGACAGTCAAAACATATTTTCCAGACAGCTGTTGTAGAGACTGACGTTTGAGTTTGAGGCTGCACCACGTCAGAGGCTCTGCCAAGGTGCAGCAGCAACAGCCCCTTTCCTGGAGGATTCATGGTTTAAGATTACAGCTGAAAACACAAAGTACAGGAAAGAAACAAAGGGAATGTTCAAAAGAATAAGTAAACAAATACAATGTTTTATGACAAAATAAGATCTACCCGTGCAACTCTTTTTCTGTTTGTGGTATTAATTGTGTTGGATATGGGTTTCGGGAAAGAAATCATTCAAAGATGACTTGGGATGTCTAATTTAAAAGCTCCTTCAGCCCTCAGACCATTTGTATCCTCACAGGAACCTCTTATGGATCCTGCAGGTCCCAGAGCACCAGCAGCATTGTCTCTTTTCAGTTCAGAATCAGGACATGTCTCCCTGGAGCAGGAGGTTGCTCCAGTACTCTTTTGCCCCACTTGCAGTGAGTTTTAGTAATAGTAATAATTCCCTTAATGACAATAAAGAGAAACTCAGAAAGCAAAAATATGTTTGAGTATGGGCATGTCAACACTGGATGGGCACATTGACCATATTATTCAACAGAATTCATAATGCATGATGACTACGTGTTTCTAATGCTATGGATAAATAACATTAACATTTATAAATATTCCATATAAATGTTTTCTTTCTTCCAAGGTCTTTATATATGTCCTTCCACTTACTCCTTTTTGAAATCCTGAATTCCTACCCGAGTGGTAGTTTTGTCACATCAAAAACTTTGTTTAATGTTTGCAATTGGGAGTTTTGCCTCCTAAGCGAGAACACTTTAAAGGGCAGTTTCCATCCTCCATTTTTCTCAGTCTGGAAAAGTTTCCTGTTTAAGAGATCTTCTTACACAAGAACATGAAACCAAAGAGTATGATAAAGGATGTTTGTGTGTGTATTTATTTTTAAATATGGTACTCAAGAATTAGCATTTTCAGAAAGGCATTTTTCTTTTAAGTCCTTTGGTTCCCGTCAGCTAAAGAGGAAAGATTAATTACTGCTATAAAATTCAATTATAAAGTATGGATGGATATAGTATGGGAACATATTATTAGCCAAGTTATTTATTTAATATAAGCAGTCAAATATTTTAGTATCTTGCAAATTAGGGTGGCTTTTACAAATCTTGTATACTCATTTCCCAGAGATGTAATGGTGTCTAACATCTATTCAACAGTAAGATTTTGTAGCTTTGGTAATTAAATAGCCAATATTGGAGCAGTGCAGCCACAGAGAAGAATATTAAATCTCAAAATTCCTTTTCATGACGGAAGAGAAGAGGGCAACAAAAAAAAAAAAAAAAGGTAGAAGCTGATAAGAATAACCAAACATATACTTTACAAAAACATTTTAATTATTACCCTTTGACAAGTTGATGATTAAATCGAGCTTTTCAACCATACGCATGCATGCAGGTAAGAATGACCCCTTTACATGGAGATCTTTTTCCTGGGCCAAAACGACTGTTTCATTCTAGGCAAGTTTAAATTCTCTTTTACAGTCCTCAGAATACAACAATATTATATCTGAAATAAAAAAAATTATGACCTTCAAGCCTGAAGAAAGTCATATTTTGTTAGATGGACAGAGTTGTACTTCAATGCCAAATGTTATTTGTTGATTCACATATCACTCGTGCTTCTGGCAACCAGAGTCCCTAGAGATTAAAGGAGTGGCCCAACCTACCCATTCTTTAGAGATGGGGTTAATTTTTCATCCATTCATTTGGATCTGCAGATGCTGTTCTTTTGTTATAAGGTTGAAAAATACACCCTTTACATTGAGGTGCAACGAACCAAGTACTCATCAGAGATAATAAAAATTACATCTGTACTTGATCCACTATAGTCTCCCAAAGCTGACCTGCCGCACTGTTAACTGCACAAGAGAAATTTGCTGCATCCGCCTAGTTCATCATAGTTAGAAGCCATGATGATCTGAACAAAAAAATTCCTTTCAATTCTTCAATAATAAAAAAAAAAAATGCACATGATTTAGCATGACCAGTTTGCATTGCAAACACAGAATTTCTCTGTTAATTTTCAGAAAATCTGGAGTTCAATGGCTTGAAGTCCTACCCAGAAGTCTTCCCTGCCACCCAAAGCTTTAATCTTTTAATCTAGGTTAGTTCCTTCAAAATTGCTCTCTCCTTTAGGGGTTGTTTATTTGTTTGTTTGTTTTCCAGCAACATCATGTGTTTAATATTCCTTTGACCCATATATCTTAGTCCATTTTCATGTTGTATATAAAACTTCTGGAAGACGATGTTCCCATAATAAGTCCAAGATTCTTCTTTTCAACCATTTAAAATAGTCCAGCTGTTTGAAAGACATGTCCCAAAACGTTGGGATGATCAGTTGCCAAATACAGACACTTTTGTCTCTCAGTGGACAGAAAGACGCATACTTCAGACAGCAATTGTTCACACTGATGAGAAGATGCAGAATAATCAGAGTACAGGGGTGATGATGTCTTTCTCCATGAAAAAAACCCCAAACCTAGATGCTAGCATGGGAAGCAGAAGAAGGATCAGACGTTCCTTTTAACCCGAGGACCACAGAACTTAGTAGAAATACCATCAAGGACTGAGAAAATGAACAAAAGGACATAAACTCATTTAAAAAGGACTGGAATACTGTGGTGTGGAGGAGAAATATTAATAAATTGTTAGAAGGGGGTGATTTGATGGCCTTTCGGTGTGGCTTTATAGTGGAGGACAGAGATTATCATGGTTGGAGTGTCATGCAGGTATTGCTGAAGATTTTGACAAAACAAACAAACATATCCCCCACCCCCTCCAACTAGGCTTAATTACTTCTGTGGCTTACAGAAGAACTCTTTTTTTATTGCTTTTTAGTACAGGTGCTTTGGCAATATAAATATAATAAATTTTGTAATTGTATTTACCAGAAAAGACAAACTAAACATTTGTCTCTGCTTTTATCTACAATAACTAAAGAGGTGATATCCATCACAAAATATTAACATTAACACTATGATCACTTGCAAGAAAAATACACAGAATCATTTAAGTTGGAAAAGACCTTTGAGATCATCAAGTCCAACCTACAACCCAGGACTGCCAGGTCCATCACTAAAATTCATCCCTAAACCATGTCCATAAGCACTGTGTCTATGTGTTTTTTTTACGACCCCCAGGGACGGTGACCCCAGCACCTCCCCGGGCAGCCTGTTCCAGGGCCTGACCACCCCTGCAGGGAAGACGTTTCCCCGCTACCCGAGCTAACCCCCCCGTGCAGCTTGGGGCCGTTTCCTCTCGCCCTGTCGCTTGTTCTCCGGGAGCAGCGCCCGACCCCCGCTGCCCGCAGCCCCTGCCAGGCAGCTGTAGGGAGCGACCAGGTCCCCCCTGAGCCCCCTCCTGCCCAGGCTGCCCCCCCCAGCCCCCCAGCCGCCCCCCCAGGCCTGGTGCCCCAGCCCCTGCCCCAGCCCCCTGCCCGTCCCTGGACACGCTCCAGCCCCTCTGCGTCCCCCCTGCAGCGAGGGGCCCAGCCCTGAGCCCAGGGCCCGAGGGGCGGCCGCACCAGTGCCCCGCGCAGGGGGACGGGCACTGCCTGGCCCTGCTGGCCACGCTGCTGCTGACACCGGCCAGGGCGCTGCTGGCCGCCTTGGCCACCTGGGCACGCCGGGGGCTCACGCCCAGCCGGCTGCTGCCCAGCCCCCCCAGGCCCTTTTCCCCCGGCCCTTCCCAGCCCCCTGGCCCAGGCCTGCAGCGCTGCCTGGGGCTGCTGTGACCCAGGGGCAGGGCCCGGCACTCGGCCTCCTCGGGCCTCCTACCGGGGGCCTCGGCCCCCACCCTGCTGGGACCTCCCCGGTGAGCCAGGGCTGATGATCAGCGATGGAGAGTGGCCCGGGAGCTCCTCTGCCAGCTCCCTCAGTGCCCTCGCGTGGATCCCGTCCAGCCCCATAGACTTGTGTGTGCACAGGTGGAGCAGTGGGTCACTGACCGTTTCCTCCTGGGCTGTGGGGACTTCATGCCACTCCTTGTCCCCGTCTTCCAGCTCAGGGGGCTGAGCACCCGGAGGGAAGCTGGTCTTGCTATTAAAGACTGAGGCAAAGAAAGCAGACCGCAGCCTTTTCCTCATCCTTTGTGGCAATGAAGGATGCAGACTCTTCTGGGCCCTCCCTTTGAGTCTAAGGTATTTGTAAACACCTTTTACGGCAGTGGCCATCCCGAGTTCCAGCTGGGCTTTTGCCTCTCTAATCTTCGCCCTGCGCAATCTTGTGACATCCTTATAGTCCTCCAGAGCTGCCTGCCCCTTCTTCCAGAGGTGGTAAACTCTCCTGTTTTCCCTGAGTTCCAACCAAAGCTCTCTTTTCAGTTACGCTGATCTTCTGCCCTGCTGGCTCTTCTTTCAGTACATGTGGACAGCCTGCTCCCGCGCCTGTAAGGCTACCTTCTTGAAGAATATCCAGACTTCCTGGAGACACTGCTCCTTCAGAACTGTCTCCCAAGGGACTCTGTCAACCAGGCTCTTAAACTGGCCAAGTCAGCCCATTGGAAGTCCGAGGTAGTGGTTCTGCTGACCCCCCTCCTTACTTCTCTGAGAATCAAAACCTGTAGCATCTCATGATCACTATGCCCAAGATGTCCTCGGACCACCACATCCCCCACCAGTCCTTCCCTGTTTGTAAGCAGCAGGTCCAGTGGGGCATCTGCCCTGGCTGGCTCAGTGACCAGCTGGCTCAGGAGCAATTTAGATAGCATTTTTAAAGACTAAAACTATTACACATAAAATTGGGGGTATCATCTCTAATAAAAACCAAGATACTATTGTAACAATGTAGATGACCAGCATTTACTAGAGTCCATAGTTAGTATTCTGGCTGAACTTTACATGCTTTTTGTATTCAGTTTGCAGCTTGTTTTTTGTTTTTAATCACATCTCATTTCCATCCACTTAAATAAAGTTACCTATTGAGCTCATTATTTTAAGATGATATCTCCTCTTTCATTGTGTTTGTTTAATTCAGGATTGCTTTCCTAAAAGGCAAAAAGGGAGGACAGAGCATGAACTAATTTCTTATGAATAGAGGAAGAGTTCCTTTAACTTGTTTTCAAGGTAGCAATGAGGTTAATTTGCAAAATCTGAAACTTCATAAATAACAACACAAGGCCGTAATTCCCCAGGAATTTCACTTGCGTCAATCATTATGACACCAAAAATGTCAGTAGAAAGAGTGTGATTTAGAATCAATGCATTTGTAATGTTTTGTAATATTTAATGGCAGCAGCCCAGATAAACAAACCAAATCAAGAATTTGCTTAACACCACCATTTAGTGAGTTGGAGTCATACAGACATTCATGACTGTGCTTTTGAAGAAACATCTTTCAAAGCATACAATATCATACACAGTAGCAATTATTATGGTTTTTGCTGTCTGAAAAAAAGAGTTTTCTCCTATCTTTGATATCATTGCTATATTTGTCAGTCTCCTCAGTATACCCTGTCTAAAATAATTAAAATGTTGAGGGTATTTTATTTTTTAACCTGTAAAGATATTTACATAATCTTTAATCTTTTTTCCCCAGTACTGAAATTTAAAAACACTTTTACAGGTGATTGCAGGAAAGAAATATGTGTTATTACAAATAATCAAGCAAACCACACCTCAGAACGGGAAATGGATAGTTGAGTAACAAAATGTCAAAATCCCTTCTTGAATTTTAACACAGGCAATTATTTTTCATTCAGCACCATGATATTTAGCTGGAATAATGTAGAAAAAAAATCCCTGATCTTACCTGAGTATGATACACAGTTCAGTAAGTCAGGAGTTTAGTTTGTCCTACAGTCCTGCCCTAACATAGAGAATAACCTGATTAGGAAGTGTGTATTTACTCACACCTGTGATTTGCCAGCCTTTTATCTCTGCTGTTCTTTGAAAGATAGCCTGATTGGCTGATTGATTGATAGTTGATCCATAGTCTTCCTTAACATGCCTGTATCTTGTCATCTCTTAATTTATACACAAATGATTGTAACACATGGTGTTAAAGTATGTGTGCAGAGCACTCAATCAAATTAACAAACACAGGCTAACTTAATGTAGGAGACCATAGTTCATTTCCACCAGATCATGTTGAGAATGCTTATGATACACATACTAATAAAAGATATACACTAATAAAAGAGAAATTTTTCAACATCTGCTATAAAATGAAATAGCATCATGAAATCTTATGTCTTATTTGTTTTAAAACCTAATCAGCACTTCCAAAATAATGCCTATGTTCACTTATTCTCCTTCATTTTCTGTGATCAATATATTCCCTTTTTCTGTGAAACCATCACAGACAGGAACTAAGTTTACAGAAAAACAAGATTAAGAAAAAATGTTCAATAAACCCTAAAGTATGCAGAAGAGGGAGGAGCACTGTGTGATACATTGATCAACAGATGAAGCTTTCAACATCAAATATGTGCTTCCTACAAGTATAACTTGATAATCTCTCAGTTCTGCTGCATTCCAACATGTCATGAACTCCCAATCCCCACACAGAATTATTTGTACTTTTAAACATTGTTTGTCTTCAAGAATAATCAGAAATAAAAGATCCTTCCACAGCAGTTCACAAAAATCCACCAGTGCTTCATTGGGAACGCCTCCAACTCAATCAAGAAAAATTACTGATGCAACAATTTTCATGGTCCACCTCAAGGATACTTTACTACAGCTGAAGTAGCAATGGCTGTAAGTTTCTGGTCATCTATTAAAAAAAAAAAAAAAACAACAAAAAAAAGGAAAGCCACAATTTCATATAGCAGCTGTTTTCTCCTCAGGTACTTAAAATTAGCATTTTTTTGCTTGTTTGTTTCTTAAAGGTGCAGCAGCCATTCGTAAAACACTTTCTAATGTTTATTTAAAATTACTTTATCTTCACCGTGGGTTTTTTTGTCTTTTTTTTTTTTTTCCCATTTTATGTACATTGAGTTGATTATCTATGGGCAACCTACATTGAATATCTATAGATTGTCTGTTTCTTTCATAGAAAGACAGAATTCACAGTGGCATCTCCTGGAGAAAATTAAGACCTAATTGTTCCTCATTTGCTGTGGCTATTCTACTTACAAGTGAAAACATAAGTATGAAATGCAGGTCATTCCTCCCAGAAGCATGAAGCATCACAAAAGGTAATTTATGTTGTATAGTTCTCATAAATACTACTAAGAGGCTGCAATTGTTTAAAAAATGTCATTGCTTTCTTTCAGCTCTTAGATGCCTGAAAAGCCCTCCTGAACAGAAAGAAAATAAGTAGCTGTGAAGTGCATGGAAATGGTCTGAGGTTTCCACCTACCCTGCAAAGCCTTTACCATGTATCTAATATTAGGTGTTGTGAATTGTTACACTGAAGTTTAGCAGACTCCTGTAACACCTGAATACCCGAGACGCTGAGGTACAGAGGTTCCTGTGCTGGAAGCTGTTGCAGGAGCGATAACATTGGGATTTCAATCTGCAGGGCCCTTCTGCATTCACTTGCAGGTGCCCAAGCATAGCTCTGAATTAAAATCAACAGGAAGGAAAATTTTAGGTAGCTTTTCTCCCTATTCTATCATTTAACAAAAATGGCTCTTAAACGGAAATCGTTTAGATAGTGCTAATAAGTTAATGTCATGTTTTATTAGGTTACCAAACAAACTTAGCCCAAGTTGGCTGGGTGTTTTGGGGAGGGTTGAGGTTGTTTCTTTCTTTGTTTTTTAAGGCAGGATTCCCTCTTCATAGACATTTTACAGAAGACATAGTCTTGGGAACTTAGCTTCCTGGCTCAGTCTTCCTCTGTTATGTTTACAGGATAGCATCATACAATTTCCTCCATTATTAATTTGATTACAGACTTCCCTTCAAGGACCACACAGTACTTCAAGATAAAAAACATAACTGACCTTCTTTAAATGTACATATTTTAGGTAACATTTTATGTAGCCAGGCAACTATTTTATCATAAAAATTTTCAGTTCTTTTCTAGTTCTTTTTTTTTTTTTTTTTTAAGGCTTGAAATGTACTGTACTAGCTTTCTGGAGCTAATTCGCACCTGATTCACTTGCTTTGCTCATACCAGGCCCAAAAGGAGAAAGTCTTTAAGCTGTGTTAAAATCAGACTGCCCACACCTAATTCCTTTGCCTCTTCCTTCTGCCTGCCTGACTCTCTGACAATCTCTTCCATGATGCAAATTAAGAGACTGCTCCTTCCTCATACCTGACAGTCAGGGGAGAAAAATATGCTAATGTTGCATTTCTTGCATAACTGTACATGCATCTTCCTCTGATGCCTCAGGAGGTCTGGAAATGCTCCACTTCAAAGTAGTCTGTGTATAGTTTTACTATCTACCTGCTTAGCATGAGAATCTGTTTCTAATAGAGGCGATTTACAAGAGAACTGTAATTCCAGAAGGTGAGTTGGTCCAATGTTTAGGAAATAAGCTGGAGAATAATGTTACTAATGCTGAGTTTCCATGTGAAGATTTATGGCTCATCAGGCATGTAATGGAATGGTCAGCACTGCCTGGGTGCATGCTAAGATGCAGTTGTGAATTACCTGGGCTACCCCATGGACGGAAAATGAGCAGAACTCGAAGCCATGATACTCCTTAACACAGAGACCAGTACATGCCCCTCTGATGTACATGTAGATAGTGCAGTCAGATATGACATATCCCGCTTTCTAGGAGCATCACTTAACCACATGGTGTGGACAAGGAAGTCACCTCCACATGCTACTTGTCACATTGCAGTCACTGGAGGCTGTTACGATAGAAATATCCACGTTACGGTAAAGTGCAGAAGTACAAAATAAAGGTCAGAAAGACCAGTGTGCTGTAGCATGTTCTCAAGTCACTCTGCTCTGGACAAAATAAATGCATCCTCTGTGTGTCTGTTCTTTTTAGTAAATGGGGATGATATTGATTCCTGACCAGGAAAGTAACTTTGCAGTGTAATAGATGCATAGGAGACTCTCAGAAGCTACCATTAAATGTTACACAGAAGTACCTTCTCATTGATATTTATTGCAAAAATATTAGGACTGTGGTGACGCAGAGTAAGGAAAAACATTGTGAGTATTGTCAAATACTGAACTGAAAGTAACATCGAACAAGTGACATTAGAAGGACCTACATTTCTATTTAATGAGAAGTTAATTAACATTAATCCTCAGTCAGTGGCTTATTTGAAATAAACTCAACATGTTAGGTTGAATTTAGGATGAAACTCATGAATCTTTTGCTATTGCTAGCACATAAATATTACTAGTCAGGACCATACTTTGAAATATGAAGGAAGCTGATTGCTACAAATTGGCTGTACCCTTTGAGAAACTTTTTTCCCCCCCAGAAGAAAATGCTGACAGATTCATGCATTGTATCAGTATTCTTCTCTCTGTCCACCTATCTTATATCTATGATTAACATATTTTCAGTTAGGGATTTCTAAGATTCTTTGTTAGGTCTTGTCAAAGAGCAGGCAAACAGTATGCTAAACACAGTTTCAGAAATGTATAAACAAATAATTAAGGATTTTGTACATTATTTATTGAACATATGGCAGAAGAGAATGCAACAATTTTTCATTAGCTAAATAGCTTCATGATATGGTGTAAAGTATGAAACCTACAAATTTTTCTATTTTTTTAAAAAAATATTAGAACAAGGAAATTATTCATAGAATCATAGAATGGTTTAGGTTGGAAGGGATCATCTAGTTCCAACCCCACTGTCATGGGCAGGGACACTTTGCACTAGATCAGGTTGTTCAAAGCCCCATCCATCCTGGCCCTGAACTATTAAATGGTTTTCAAATGGTTTACACAGAGTAGTGGCTTAAAACATGAGTTTCTTTCCTTTTTTTTATACCCCCCCCCCCCCCCCACCTTCTTCCAAGACTAAAGAAGGCTAAAGATCAAAGTGAGAAGTTTTCTCATACTCTCATGGACCATATAAACCACTGAAATGTATGATGCAAAGACTTCTAGTACAGAAATCTGTTTCACACCGTTTATTTTCATTGGTTTTATTATGCCGCTTTGTCCTATTTTGTAGGTTTCCTCTGGATGACAGAGAAATGGATTTCATTACGGGAAGTTCAAGTTTTTAGCTTGCTTTTTTCTTATACTGGACCTATGCTTGCCTTTAAAGCATAGTAAGAAAACCAGTCTTTACTTTTATTAAGGATCCTACTTAATCAAAAGTGGATATCTGGAAAATACAAAGCTATTCACACCATATGACAGATTCAGCCAAAGTAACTCCACTTCCCCCCAAAAGTCTCAAAAAGTATAAAAACACCTCACCCCTGCAGCTGAATAAAGAGAAAGGTCGTAAGTCCTTTCAGTAAAAGGAGAAATACTGGCTCTGTAGAAGACATTAAAAGATTATGGAAGCTTTTAATAGCAATTAATTAATGCAACCTGGAAGCCATTGATAAGAAGAAGAAAAAAAACCAGAGAGAACTTTTCTTAAATTTATCTGAAGAAAAACTTATCTGCTCTTTCCTATCATTGAATAATTCATTGAATAATCACACATATTTTTTAAAACTTACAGTTCCATCACTCAGGTTAGAAAACAATTCCCAGGCCTCTAAAAATTCGGTGTGCTTAGATAAGGAAATATCTTTTCTTCACTGACGTCAGAGTCTAATGAGGCATTACTTTTGCTGTATAAGAAAATACGGACAGAAGCCAGTATTTATACATGCAGGAAAAGAGCCTGATCTCTAGCTGTAATCCTAGGAATATTGCTTAGCTATCTTTAAAGGGAATTACTATTTTGAGTAAAACAGGATCAGGCTTATTGAAAGATGTACTACTCTGTATGTGAAGAACTTGTTATTAACGAATTTTCTTTCAGGTCAGCTGTAAATGCCTAATATTGTAAAGTCAATTATCAAGTATGTTAAAGACTGCTCTTATTCAAGCACATGAAAAAATTGCTCATTAATTTGAAAGTTCCAAATTCATTTTGCAGTTGTTCCTGAGATTTGGAATGTAGAACTATATGCATTAGTATTTCTGGTGCTAAACAGTATTTTCTCCTTCTGTTACCCTGTGGAGAAGGACTTTGGAGCAACAGATGCTCCTTGCTATTTGAGGCTGGAGCAGTCTTTATGGAGCATTCTTATATGTATTTACTGCTTAAGGTGTTTTTCCTGCTCTAGGAGCTTTAGGATACTCAGCTAAGTCGCTTTGATAGACATAGAAGATTTATGTCTGTGCATATTTTCAGTGGTGCAAGATACAACAGAAAAGAATCTTAGTGACAAAACACTATTATTACTTACTTTAAATGTTTTACAGAGGTACTGTAAGTTGGTTTCCTATTTCTTTTTGAACAGACAGAAGATATGACAATCTTTTCCTGCTTTAATTTGCCATTTATTCCTATTTGGATCATAACATTTTGATAATTTGAAGTAAATTAATCAAGTAGGTTCTTTTTAATAAAAATAAAAATAAAAAAAATCCTCCTTCTTTTTGCCTCCCCATGTGATATCCCAGAGTCCTAGACTCTTTTATATACTATCATACAGCTTCAGTAATAGATGCTTTCTAATGTCTTGACACCTCAGCTCTTGTAGAAAGTTCTGATGTAGGGATGCTCTTCTGCAGGTTCACCTGCCCTGGCTTCTGCTTAGAGTAAGCATTTTAATGCTGTGGCAGGCACAGGAGCTTTTTGCTTTTTACACACTACATACTACAGTGCCCGAGCCAGACAGAGACCACTCTAGCTCCCAAACTGAAAGCAATACAGCAGCACTAGCATGCTGCCTTGGTACGGCTTGTACAATGCAATGTTCATTAGTTAATAAAATAACTACCACTAATGTGGGCTAATGAACACTTCAGAAGAATGCATTTGTTCAAATACAATGATACAGGGACGTCCTTACACTGATCTTGGGATCAAATTGTATCTTCATAGTAAGGGATAAAATTAACTAGTAAAAGCGAGTTTTTTGAGGCAGAAAATCTGCTGTGGGTCACATATCTTTCTTACCATCATTATGACTGCAGAAATGAAAAGCTCTCCGATATCTAGTGAATTACTTTAGAGAACAATGAGTATATTGTATGAGCATTCCTCTTCCTTTCCTTTCCACTCCCTCCTAGGCCTGCAGAAATAGACGCTAACCGACAGACCTCAGTTACTTTCCATGGGAGATGTTAATTAGTGTATAAGTATGTTCATAGTGTGCTACAGTGCATTGAAAAGAGTTAAGAGCTATATTTAAAGCAGAGTTTTATCAGAATGTTCTTTCATTTGACAAAACTGAATCCAAGCTCTCTAGCTTATAATTATGTATAAATAAAAAGAAAAAATCTTGCATATCTAGGTTACAGAGTTCATGCAAGACACATGACCTGATTCCATATAAATATTGAAATTCCAAAGTTCACTTTGCTTCTCAAGCCAAGAAAAGGATGAAGTCTTTCCTGTGTGTTGTGGGTTGACCATGTGAGACCAGCCAGCAGCTAAGTCTCGCATGGCTGCTCGCTCGCTACCCCTGCAGTGGGACGGGAGAGCAAAAGTGAGAAAACTCATGGATTACAATAAAGACAGTTTAATAGAAGAAGGGAAGAGAAACCAACAAGCTATACAAGTGGTACAAAGACAGTCACTCACTGCCTCCCAAAAGTAGATTGATGCCCAGTGAGTCTCTGAGCAATAGCTCTCTCCTCAACCAACTTTCTTTCTCATTGCTGGACACAACATTATATGGATGCAGCATCCCTTTGGACAATTCAAGTCACCTGTTCGGCCTGCGCTGCGTCTCCTCCCAGACTCTTTCCCACCTGCAGCCTGCTTGCTGGGGGAGCAGAGTATCAACCAGAGAAAGCCTGGATCCTGTGCAAGCACTGCTCAGTGAGAGCCAAAACACTGGTTTTAAAACAGTGAGTTTATCAACACTGTTTTAATCACAAATCCAAAACTCAGCATTGTACAGGCTGCTGTGAAGAGATTTAATTCCACCCAGCCAGACTCATCCCAGCATCGTGCTTTAGTTATAAATACTTCGTGACAATGACGTCCAAGATAATTTTAGAAATGTGTGTTAGAAAGAACGTATAGAAGGATACTGTGGTATACCAAGCTTCTTTTAGGAAAATGATCTATTAGTAAAAGTGCTTGTCTTGGGCCTCCTGCTGCTGGTTATCTGTGTAATTGCAGACAGACAAGTTACCACCAAAAAAGAAAATACGTTTAAAGGTATGGATACAGATGCAGTCTCATGTCTTAGTCCAGATAAATATAAGCCAGATAAGGACAGAAGAAGCCAATTTTCCTCGAAGATGTCTTGTCTCTTGCCACTGTCTTTTAGATCATCTTCAGTGCAATGTCAGTTTAGTCACCAAAGCAGGACTGCATCCAGTTAAGGAATCTTAGGCACAATGGTCATATTTGTGGTGTATCAGCCCACATGAGCACGGTCCTCCAGGAACCTGTCTGATCTGCTGGACGTAATTGTTCCTCAAGATGGATCTGCAGTTCCTCTGGGTGGCCATCACTGAGCTTCCTGTGACATAGTAAGTCTTAGTAGGGTAGGTGACTTACATAGCTGACTGAATTATGAGACTTTCAAGCATACTGGTTATTGTCCAATAATCTTTCATTTAAGCAAACCAGGTAACGTCACAGATTCCTCTCCTCTCCTCTCCTCCCCTCTCCTCTCCTCTCCCTCTCCCTCTCCCTCCCCTCCTCAGTTTTATACAAATTGATTAAACCCCCTCTCCCTCTCCCTCTCCCTCTCCCTCTCCCTCTCCCTCTCCCTCTCCCTCTCCCTCTCCCTCTCCCTCTCCCTCTCCCTCTCCCTCTCCCTCTCCCTCTCCCTCTCCCTCTCCCTCTCCTCCTCAGTTTTATACAAATTGATTAAACCTCCTCTCCTCTCCTCCTCAGTTTTATACAAATTGATTAAGCCTTTGCTACAGATGCTGTGTTTTGGTATTAACAAACTCTACTGTTTTTTCTTAAACCTGCATTTTTTAAGGGAAGTTATAGAAAGTGGACTTGGAACTAATTTAGCTACTTTTGTAATGCATAGTCTGTCATGTTTTTCTCTTATTCAAATTTCAGTCTTGGAGGGGAAAGACAGGCTACATTGATGTTTCTGGGAGTATCGCTATTAGTTGTAGAGGTATTTAAAGTAAATTCTTGAATTTGTTGAAAAATATTGGATACTAGTTGAAGAACACAGATTGAACACATGTTGAATGAAACTGATTTTGCACAGATCTATCCCGTCCTCTCAGTGAAGTCCTGAAAGTCTACAAGTTAGCATCATCTCTGGAAATTTTAAGCACAAGGGAAGAATTTGAGATGGATGTGGTTTAAACTCTAAGTCATTCTAAACATACACACCTGTGTTAATTTTAATTAAATTTATCTGAAAGCAGTTGTTTCTTTAATAATTGCAGATAAACTCAGACTCAGTGACTGAAACATAATATCGTAATTTTTCGAAGGTAGCCTGAAATGAACTTACACCATCAGGAAATTTCTACTTCAACTTTTTTTCCTTTGCAATATGCTATGGAATATAAACGTTATTTCAGCAATCTAAAAATCGTGGAACATACTATTAGTACCTACTTATTAGGTTTCCTACTTGGAGGTGGGTTTTTTTGGTTGGTTGGTTGGTTTTTTGTTTCATGAGGTAATATTAGCAGAAAACTATGACTTTTTACCTTTTTTTTATTCTTCTTTTGTGCAATGTTCATTTTCTCAGAAGCACTTTGAGCACAACCCATATAGAGCAACCCCTGTCAATTCTGGAAGTTAAAGTCCCTTTTTGCTGTTATGAAATTAAGTTCTATCAAATATAATTTTAGTTTGATTTACCCCATTTTGGAAAGACCCCTTCTCAAGATGAAACATATGGTTGTATAATGACAGGGCTCTGGATGTGATTTCAGAAATTCAGATTGTGATAAACAGGTAAACAGATTGTGACATGGATTCAAAAAGTGAAATAAAATAAATAACATTTATGAAAGGTAATTTTTGGTTAGCATTTAATTAGAATGAAAGACTTCGATAAGAAATTCTGAAATATACTGTAACCCGTTGTTGTTTCCTTTGAACATAACTTTAAAAAATAAATACTTTCTGAGGCTGTCCTGAGGTTAAGGAAAAAAAACAAATGGTCTTCCTTTATAACAGGCCTGATATGACATATATTTTGAAAACTATTTGTGAAATAAATGCCCAAACAGCACAGTAGCTGAGAGTGTTATCTCCATAAGTGATATAATGGAGGCCCTATTTCCTGATAAATGAGAAAAACTTACTCAGTTAACATGCTGTTAACACATATGTTGACATAACTTTAAATAAGTAATTCATTCAGTATAGCTTATGATCTAGAAATTGTAATCCAATGTCTTAGTTCAACTTTCAGTGATGGTAATGAAAGTTTTGTGGCTTATTGTATGTATCATAATATAAGTCATGATCCTGAGGAGTCCACTGCCACTGCTTGTCTAATAAATGAAAAAGTTTGGAACTGCTTAAGCCTGTTACAAATGTCACTAGAAAATCAAATCCCAATTAAGATAACTCTGTGTGTGTGTGTGTGTGTGTGTGCACGCGCGTGCGTGTGTGTGTGTGTGTGTGTGTCTGCAGTATATGCTGAAGCTGTAGGGATAGAGGATTTAATGCCAAATGAGTTAAATTAAGTAACAGAAGCAGTTCTGCTATAGCAATGCAGATTTGCCTACAGTGTGCCTGGTAAACACATCCTCATTTATGCACAGTCAGGAATCTTTATGACGGAAAATCTTTCATGCTTATTTCTTCACTGTTCTGTCTACATTTTTCCTAACATTTTTATTGACTTAATAATCAAGAATACTTTCTGTATGATATACTTCATAACATTCAAGAGTCTGTTAACAGGATCAAACATCTTATTCCCTATTAAATTAACCTTACCTAAGTAAATGACTTTTTTTCTCAGTTAGTTACATTATTTAATTATTGCAAATCAATATTTCCAACACTTTTTCTTCTGTAGTCTTGATAGCAGCCTTAAGTTTCTTTCTTGCTCTGTTTCTTCCATGTATTGCCCTCTTTATTTTCTTTGAGATAAATTTGATCAATGCCTATCCACTTCAGTGGGCTTTGGTTTAGGATTGTAAAAGTAGTTTGGCTGATAAACTCTGAATTATTCAAAACAATAGTCCTTTCAATTTTATGAGTTGGCTTAGAAAAGTTAGTATCTCTCATTCTGCTTGTGGGAAAAACTTCTAATGGCCTACAAAAAAAAAAAAAAAAAAGTGTTTTGGAAGGAAAACTCAATCATCAATCACTGACTGCTTGTCTTTCAGAACGCAGGATGTGCCACAGTGGAGTTATACTTTGGATAATTTGTTAGAAGTTAGTCAGAAGTCGTCACCCTATAAAGGTTGGTACCAAAAGCCTCAGAGATTTTCAAACAGACAGACAAATATTCTTACTGCAGAACTGGGTCTCAGGGCTGATACCAAACACAGCAGAGGAGATTTAAAAGAAAAACATGAAGCAGTCATGGGCAAAGCTTAAAACATCGCATGCTGTGGATGAAAATCTCCCCTGACCTCTGCAACTCTTCGCATGGACTTGGGCTTTGAGTTATGAGATCAGAAAGCTCTGGTAATTTTATCCTAAATTTCATAATTGTTGATAATGTTCTTGAGTGAAATTATTTAACATTCTTAAATGAGGTATAACAAGTGAAAGGTAGTAAATTTATTAATAAAATTTAGAAGACATTATTGTCCTGCAAGCATGTGTCCCTCTACAAAAGTTTCTCCAGGGAAGAAAATAAGCCTAAAATAATCCTAAAGCAAATCTACGTTACTTGTTCTGAAAAGATAATTAATAATTAGCAACTTACTATGGCGAAACCACTAAATCAAAATTATTTTTATCTAAAAGGAAACTTTCTTTCTTCCTCTATTCCCAGTATACACTAATAGTTGTTAAAAAAACTGTAATAAAAAAAAGATTAAGTACAAGCGGGGGTTGCCATAAATAACTTTTATATACAGTCGTGCCTGCGTGCACACGCATGCATGTATGTGAGTGCACACACATATGGGTATAACTGCTTACCAAACCAGAAATATGAAAAGATATGAAAAAAACAAGGTGACTGACAGAAAAGGCAATAGGTCCTGATATTTTTATCAGCTTTACAATGGTTTTAACAATGAAATGATATACCAAAAACACAGACATTCTTCCACACTTCACTGTCCCCCAGCATAATTTAATAAGCCTGCAGTGTTAGAGAGCAACACTCCCCTTTTTAGCCAGGGGAGAGAAACAGTTGCTTGCAGAACATAGTCATCTAAATCATCTAATCTAGGTTAGATGAGCTTTTAGATTAAGGATGAGATGAAGTGTTCCATTTTTCTCACCATATACAGTAAAGAAAATCCTCATGGCCAGCTTATCAACTCCGTTCCAGCATAATTCAAGAGACAGTGCTGATCTGTCAGGTTTTTTCACATTATTAGCTGCTAAATATGTGATGAGAGCTGAAATTAAAGATCTGTGCATATAGACAGAGAAGAGCAAGGTTTTAAAGCTCCAGTAACCCAAGTTAGTGCTCTTACTTTTAGGAGTCCTGGCTGATGGGCAAGGTCACTTTACACTTAAGACAGAGAATTAGGTTATCACCGTGTCTGTGACAGTGCACAGAATTTTAAGTTAAAACATCAACCATTTTGTTTGCTTTTCAATGTCATTTTAAAAACTGCAACAGAGCCAGCAAGCCCTAGGATGAAATAGAGGAAGACACTTTGCTGTGTTACACCTACAACCACAATAAACATGAACTAATACATGGCAGAAAAGTTCAGTAAAAGCAAATTAAAATCAAAGATGAAATATTGCTTTTGCCTCAGAAACCCACGTAACTTTTCCTGCTAAGAGCTGGGCAAGCCCTTTGTATGCCTGACCTGATTTTATTTGCCTCTGAAGCAACAGTTACAGGCTACTATCAGAGACATAAATCTTTATTAGCTGTGATGAGCAATTGTTATAGTTCATCCTTGGCTTTATTCTTTATATTCAATGTGATACAGTTAGGCTGTTCTTATGTACCCTTTCTTCATTTCTTATTGATAAGTCAAAGCAGATCCTCGCTACTTCCTGGGAATCCATCCAATTCCAAGGCACCTGTATCTATGTCACAGAGTGTATTTTTCTGATTGGCAAAGTCCCTGAACATTCCCTGTTGCAATACTCATCTCAGTGATGCATGCCAAAGGCACTTTGTAAGGTAAATCTGCAGTTCATTTTTTTTTTTTTTTAGAATCTGTTTTTAGCAATGTCAGGCAAAAGGACTATTCAAAGCCTGTTACTGGCAGGGAGATTTTGTTATTCACTTGATGGGGCTTTGATGGGATCAAGCCCTATACAATAATCTATAAAACAAATCATGGTCCGGCTCTGCGGTCACTGAGAATCAAGGGAGTTTGTCAGTTCCCCAGAGATGTTCAGTATGTCAGAAAAAATCAGACCTAAAATGTCCTCCCTGACTGTAACTTTGGGATATACTCTCTGAAAGATTATCAGTCATTCTGAACTGATAGGACTCAGCAGATGTTTAATATATCTTCCTCTGAAATCTTTGGACAGAATCCTAAAATACCCCCCAACCCCCCCACCCCACCCCATCCCTTTAACTTTATATGTTTGCCAGAATTTGTACCTGAAGAAGCAAAAGCAAAGGCAAAAGGAAAACTGAAACAATTAAAAACCAAAAAGGCATAGCAATACCAGGCGTCCTAGAGAGAGGAAGTAAAGCTGAATGCTGAAAGTTTTTTTAAATAGGCCATTACATTATTACTGAATTCTTGCTGCTTTTCTAATTAATCAGACAATCAAAACCTTGAAGATAAAATCTAGAAAATCCTTCTTAAATTTCTTTTCTCTGGGCTCATCTGCAGGTCAGAGACTCTTTTCTTTGTTTCTAAGATGGAATTAAGACTCCAGTACATTTCCTATTTTAGGTTTAGTTGATTATTTTGGAATCTCAAACCTGAACTTTAGAGATGTTTTGCTTATTGTCAGAACAACATTTATTAAACTTAACATCTATCACATTTACTTGAAAGTGTTGTGCATTAATATTTCTTTCTCTTGATGTCTCTGCTGAATTAAAACCATTTGGCTTTAGGACAACTTCTGACATTTTATTTTTTCTTTTGCAGGATATTCTTCTGTGAGAAACAGCTTATTTTAAGTGAATGCATGATGGCTTGGAAAGAAATTAAAAACTAAGTTCTTAATGTGCGTCAGGCATGATTATCCCACCCTCAGAAATCCTCCTTCTGTTCTCAGCTCGTTTATATAAATATCAGAATGATAACTTTTCCTCCAGCAATTTAAAAGAGGAAAGAAGATTTCTCAAGTAGGGCTTACAGTGATTAGTCTCAGATTAACAAAAATTAGTTTTTTACCATCTCATTTTACCTGTAATCCTAGCAAAATCTTGTCTAGTCAAGCCCAATCTGTTTTGCTTCTTTTGTTTCATGTCACCTGCCTCTTATTTCCTTTCTGCATATCTACATCCCACCTCTTTGCTCAGCTGTCCCCATTTCTTCCTCCCAGGGGAGTCAGTCCTATCAGCAACTAGCAACAAGCCTCACTGCGATAGCTGTCTTTCTTCTAAACTGTTCCATCCTTCTATGTTTTTCAGTTACAGGATTTTTTTTTTTGCTTCCCTTACACTTGTTGCCTTTCTCTGTCTTCTACTGGTTCGTTTTAGCAGGAAAATATTGAAAGCAAGAAAGGACAGTCTCAATGCTCTCATTTCTGCAACGAGCTGCTGAGAAGGTCCTGCTGTGCTATTGCACCCAGATCTGCAGCACGGGCACTGTAGTGTGCACATGTAGTGTTATTGAGTGGTAACTTTGTTTACAATACAGTAACCAGAAAATAAAATTAGTTATCATAGAGGAAAAGGAAAAATCTTTTTAATAAACTCTCTAACCCCTTTTCTGGTTTACCTGGAAACAGCTCTGAGTGGCATGATACTAGCAGAGGCAGGTAAAATCTCGCAAAGCATGTGTGCTAGGACTCACGGCTACATTTATTTCAGTTCAGCAGGTCCGCTGTACAGATAGTGGAGAAAGTGCGGACACATTGTCTACTGCAAATTAAGCATTCCTGCTGTTAATTCCATAAGCACAGACGAACACAGGGTTCAGCTCTTTCCCACTAATTGTTAAATAGCACACACACTTTAGGTATGACAGCCACAACCTTGCAGAATGGTCAGACATGAAAGTTTTCCCACACATAGATATAACCCTGCTGCCCAGATCAACCATCTTGCTAAATTTCTATGTTTTAACCCAAATAATGGGGTTTCTTGGGTTCAGACGACTAAAGGAACTTCTACTGTAGGCAGTTCCTAAACCTATTCTTTGAAATTATGGTTACTTTTGGACAAAACCTTGAAATAAGAAAATGCTCGTCTTGTGGTATCCCGACATGGAAAATTTCCAAATGATTAGTTACATAGGCTGTGCATACTATGTATTAAGCAATGCATAATAGTATTTGCTAATGGAAAATGTGTTAATTTGACCATAGGTCCACCTATTGCAAGATGCTTTTATTTCTACTGTTTGCTAGTCTTCTGGTAGTATTGTATTACTGAGAAATGTATATTCAGATGAAATTTTGTATTCCATATTTCAATGGTTTAAATACCCCACATACACAGCCTTTGCCATTTCTAGTATGAAACTTTAAATGTTAGGTTTCAAATTATTCTCCAGTATATTAAAATTCTGCAGAGTAAGAAAATTACTAATTCCAGGTATGCCATTATGAAAAGAAGGCAAGGCAAAATATTTTAAGCTTTTAACCTTAACTAATTCTGTAACATTGCACATGAAGCTTTATATATCCATTTTTAGATACTATTGCAATAATAAAAAACTTAGTAAATTTCTTCAAAGCTTCTTAATCTCAGAGAAAATAAGGATCTTTGAATTATTTGACTTGTAACTGATTTTTGCTTTGGCACAACAAGGCATACAGTGATAACTCAGTTTAATTCATTAAAAGAAAGAATTATATGCTTTGGATGAATGTTGTACTGGCTTTTATAGGTAAAACTAGCTTTTGCTAGCACTTAAGGTAAATAATCTGAAATATCCTTGATTTTCTTTTGTACTGGTTTTGTAAAAATATGATTTGGAAAGCACCCTGCTGATAAGCATAAGGATACAAGAATGTAACAAGGCTCAAAGTGTGAATATGTAACAGAATTCAGTACTTACATAATTTTATGTCTTTCTTTGTTAAATACTTCGAACTCTGCAAATAAGATTGTAGACTATGTGGTGATGTTGTTTTGATATCCTTTTTCTTTTGTTAGTGTTTAAAGCAGAGTATATTCCACCACTACAGATAATTTAGGTTTATGTCCCTTTTGCTATTCTAAATAGCATTACTGAAAAAGTTTTTTTCTTTTTTTTCCTGAAAATATATAAATCTCTTTATCGTGTTATTAATGGCAGCATTTACTTCCATCATAGTTTCACCAAGAGAACCTCCTGAGGGATCCAAATGTGTGATTCACATACGAAAGGTGACCAGTCCAAAAAAATAAAAGCTTCCAGTTTACTGTATATAATTAATGTGCTGTGGGATTTCTACAGTGATTCAGCTTCAGTATAGGCACTTGCTGAAGTCAATGATAAACTTCCCACTGACTTCAGAATTCAGCCTACTTGGTGCATACTTGAAAACTTAATTTCATACACATGGAATAGTATCCTGTGATCCACGGCCGAAGCCCAGCTCCTGCTGCTGGTGATAAAAATGTTGTTTTTTTAAGAAGTCTCACAAAGCACAACATGAAAGAAGAGGGAAGGTCAATTTAGGATGAGAAGCTCGTTAAAAAAGTAACCGTCCTTAAAAATCTTAGTAAATTCTCTTGTTCCATGCAATAACATTTCAGGAAAACTTTTATAGACAAACATTTTGAACTACTTTTTTTTCCCCCACTCTTTTCTTCCCCCCCCACCCCCCCCACCCCCCCGCCAAGTCATATAGCAGGATAAAGACATGCCTGCCACATCTTTAAAGGTATAAAGCTAAGCCTTATTCATAATCATTACTTCAGAAAGTTCTACTCTCACAAAAGCCTTATTGCCATAGAAGGCCTGGTAGAGGATCAGGCCCTCATTCTGTAGTCTGTGGAGCACTTTTTCTTAACTGTCTAGGTAAGAAAGGACAGACATTAATCTTCTTGCAGGTGTGAGGTGTCCTTCCAGCTAGGTAGGTGATTTGTTTTCCTGGAGTCAGAACCTCCCGAAACGAGACCTTTGAGCATAAAAATCCTTTAATAAAGGTGTGCCATCCAGCAGAAAACCAGAGCATCTCATGGCTAAGTAGTCAAATGTGGCTTGCTTGCCTTAAATTTCTTATAGGATTATTGCAAAAAGTCTGGATTCCTTATGTGTACTGAAGGGTCTGTGGCTTAGGGGGACACCATCTGCACTCTGCTGAACTTAGCTGTGATAAGGCACGCATGCTTTTTTCTGGAATTCATTTTGAATAGTATACCTTGTCTAAGCTTACATTTAGGTCATGTTGAAGAGCTATAGAAAAATATTGCTTCTAGAAAACTGCTGAACACTCTGTCATTCACTCTGCTCTTCCCTTTCTGAGGACAAAATCTGTCCTTGCAAAGTTACCTAGGAATTATTTAAGCACTGAGGAAATCATGCACTGTTAATAGTGGATGTAAAATGACAATAGTTTCTGAATTATTGTAAACACATAAATTACTTCAAATATGCGTAATTAATTCAAAAATTTGTAAAAGTAGAGAAACAACAAAAATATCTTATTGTAAATAAATATTTGATTTCATTAATTGAAATTATGTTTTGAATTAATTTTAATAAGTATCTGCATTGCTTTGAAAGCCTTTCTTTTCTCCTGATGCATTCCAGAATTACTTTACTGAGTACCAAATGGGAAATGAAGGTCTTGCGCTAAGCATTTTTTAAACTTCAGAAACTGGTTGAACTCTGCCTTGAAGAACTTCCCAATGAGCTAGCAAATTTTGACAATGTTATCGTAAAGTATACTGAAATATGGCCCCAAAAGCAGATTTATAGTGCCACTACAGCACAGGAATGTATCCTCTATGTAGCAAGATCCTTAAATAAGCAAGACTGTCACAGATGCTCTCGTATGACATTTCCATCCATAATAATTATAAGGGCTGCGGACAGGGGCAAAATGAAACAGGGATGACAGGGGTTCCTTTCTGCTCCAGCAATTTCTGGCTTTGCAGCAAATCCCCGGAGCCCTCAGTAAGTAATGCAGGATAGAGAAGTGTGGGAAGAACAGAACAGCTGTGTTATTCGGGGTCGCATCCTTACCCTGTGTGGATAGCCCGGGAGGTGTCACTATTTTGCATTGCATCTTTTCATATGACTGTTTTTCCACCTCCTTTTTTTTTAAAGCTGCACTTGAGTCTCTGACCTCTTCTCATATTTCCTTAAGAAAGCCAAATCCATCCTGAGAGATAATATCGCTGTCAGAACACTTTAGGCTGGGTAGATTATTTCTGTGATTTGTACTACAAAGCCTGTAACTAATCAAATTGAGCCGCTTTCTCGCAGCACTCACGCAGGGCTGCACCTAGCTGTGTAATTAGTACAAGCATGGTGTGCCTCTGGGGAGTGGGTCAGCTCCGTGTGGTGTGCCGAGGGACACAGCTGGACGCTGCGTCAGCCTTTAGATGTAGCTGCATGCTGAAAGATGCAGGAATCTGCTTTTCCGGACAGGACTAGGATAAATGAGGTAACCCAACGCTGCTGTGATCTCTTGGAGCTTAGAATATAATGTGCAATCCTTATCTTCAATATAAATTGTGTATGCTTGCAAACAGCTCTTTTGGTGCTATGCTGCTGCTTTAGACAATTTTAGAGAAATAGATGGATGTTAATTTGACAGCCCCTGTATCTCTGTCCTCATTAGAGATTTCAAAATGCTCTTTGTCGGGGATGACTGATTAAGTAGTAGCACTATGAATGTGCTACGAAGCTAAGAAAAAATTGATTGGCCTGACCCAAACATTCACTTCTTCATTTAGGTCAAGCCTTTGTTGGAGATTGCCATATTTTGATTAACTTTTTCTCATTAATTTTTATTTTCATAAATCTCTCCACTTCGAGATTCCCTGTAGATGCCCAGGCAGAGATGTCACATAAAAAAATCTCAACCTTATACTACATCTAACCTGAAATAAAAAACTAAGTAGATTTGGGTGGATACTAGCACTGTAAGCCAACTCCTCTTTCATACTAAATGGGCTACTGTGCCCAATACTGAACCTCCTGCGGTTCTGAAGCAAAATTCTCATTTGTCTGTGCTGGAAGGATACCAGAACAATGAATTTAAGCACATACTCTGGACAGTTGCAGGGTTTCTCTTTTAAAATAGTTTAATTTACCCCCCTGTTACCAAGGTTCTGCAAATTTTCTTTCATTTACTATGTGGAAGTTTAATTTTGCTCACAATATCTAGCCAAGTTTTTTTGCTGCCACTCCTGATATCAGCAGGATTGCATACCTTTCTTTGAGGGTGGATTTAGCTTGTTACATACAAGTCCTATCTGCCTCTTCTGTTGTGGAAAATGAAAGCATTTTAACCATCAATAAAATATAAGTAATGTAATAAGCAAGCCAATTATAAGGAATGTTAAAGGGAAATTCACTAATGGACAAAGAAAATGCCTGCCAAATTTTACACTGACATTTATTTTAAAGCAAAGCGATTTTTTTTTCCAGACGTGTTTTCAGTAAATAGCTCAACAAATTTTAACATCAATTACACAATTCCATTAAAAGTATTTTCTAATAAAATCTAAGAAATGTTTAATAATTTTTCAGGTTAACATAAAGCAGTGAATTAACAATTGGTAAGAGTTTCACTGAATTAACACATTTTTAACGTACCATAGATAAATAGCTAGTGATTAAATTTTGTGAATGTAGCCTGTAAAAACTGCCTTTTCTCACAAAATGATTAAAATGTATTCACAAAAGTAGTAAATAAGACATTCTGGAGGTCTGCACAGTTATTTTCCTCAATTATATTTGGAAGTGACAGTAATTAAAATGGATGACAGTAATAAAATGAGAGTTCTCATTTTAGAAAGCTTTTAACTTGTGGAAAATAGTTCAGAGAAAAACAACCTAACAACAGGGTTTTGTAAACAGGGGCCAGTACATAAATATGGAAGTTAGGTACTAGGTACAACATTCGAAGAATAAACCATTGGCAACAGATAGTTCCTGCCACGTTGGAGGGAGTAGCTACCTGCAGTCTCATCTCCTCCAGAGGGTGCTTACAAATGATTTTGGGGTCAGAAAGGAAAGGAAAGGAAAGAGTAGGTGTGGAAGTTTGTCTTTAAACTGCTGGCCTTCAGAACCCATTTAAAGCAAGGATAGTGTTTAGCCTGGTGTCTTGGTGGGTGACTTTGGGTAAGGTGAGCCTAGGAGCATCTGTCTGATGTCCACGGGTAGTAGCAGATTCCTGTTTTGATGGTAACATATCCTTGTTTTCCCCAGCTTTGTCTGCAAATCTGTGACAGTTATTATTAAGCCTGACAATTAAAGGCATTTAAAGTTATGCCAGTGCAAAAAAACATGGCATCCAACATATATCTGCAGCTTAGTGTATTATGACATGCTATTTACCTCATTCACAAGCATAAATTGATTTGTACACCTAACAAGTGAAATGGGGAAGAACTGCTTGGGGAAAAATGGTTTCCAGTCTCTAGTAGTACAGTATTATATGATCAATGTCAAAGTAATAAGTCTGTCTGAAAGAGCAGTGGGCCTGGGGAGTGTGAGAGTCTAAGCTTTTGTAGACTAACATCTGCTTTCTACTGGCTAAGACCCTAAGCCTCTTATTTTGGCTGATGTTTTAGTGTTTAATCTGTTTTGCTAAGGAGCTCTAATATAAATGTTAATATTTTATGCAGATCATGCTATGATGCTTCTTGCAAATAGCTGGAAAGCCCAGAAGCGTGTCTGAAATGAAGTTCCTGGAATTTTCTGAGCAAGGCAGAAGGCCATGTAGAAGAAATTTTTCAACAGTATTGAAAATTCATAACAATTTTGCCATGCTCAGTCTATGTGTTGTAATGGATTAACACATTAGTCTCTTAGCTCAGAATCTTGGATGTTTTGTAATCTGGGTTAATGAACATCTGAAAGGAGTACAGTGAACTTGATATCTCTCTAGTACAGAATGATATGAAGTTCATAATCACAACACGTTCCTACAATACCCCTGACAGGTTAGAAAAGGCATATATCTAGCTAAGGAATATTTGAGGAATGTAGTGTATCAAGGAATTTAGGAAAGAAAATCATATGTAATTTTGACCAATTTAAAGATGTTATTTTCTGTGCTTTTGGATTCCTGGTATGGGAATACCAATAGATACTTTTACTTTAAACACTACATTTGGTTTGAAGGAAACAGAAAGACTTCTTCTGAACTGATTTTTATTAACCTTGATGCAAAATGCAAGTTCTAGTAGTCACATTGTTGGAATCATGTTCAGTGATTGCTTTAGTAGAAATGTACAAGTCATATGAGCATATCTGGAGTAAAAAGGCAAAGTGTGCATACTATTTCCAGTGAAGATATTAAAATTGACAGGAAAATATGGACAAGGAAAAGGAGAAAATTCTTTAGGTGTAATTAAAGTTTAAAGGGGAATGATTATCAGAAACTAGTTTTGTGTTACATTTGGATCTAAAAGCCAATGCGTCTCTGAGAACTGTTTTGGTAAAAGTTCCTAGGGTTGTTTTTGATTTAAATACAATCCAGTTGTACTGAAATGATGGAATGAAAGGAAGGCAGGATTTTGTCATTAAAAGTTATGATATTTAAACATCCAGTTTTGCAAAGGAACTGGCAGGGGTCACCAGGGTAAAAAGACTTATTCAGATACACAGCAAATAGAATACACCATTGAGTATCAATACACTCAGAATAGGCATTGTGTGTTGGATGTATCAGCACAGTATATGGAGATCTGATTTTTCAGATCAGTTTTAGTCTTGTGCAGCTTAACAATATTGTAGTAGGTGCAATAGATTGTTACGCTTCTTCCAAAGTTTATGCTTTGGTGATATTCTTTACTAACACATGAAGAAATAATATTGAATCCAAATAAAAAAAAAAAACAACCAACCAACCCTCATGAAGTGAATGGTAGTCTTTCCAACTACTTTTACTGTGCATTACAGCAGGCTGTAAAGTTTTACAGTCTGATTGTCTGCTCTTGCATATAGATCAGACCAATGTAAGAATGTAGAACTAGAGCCCAGTGGATATGACAAGTGTCCAAGCAGCATAGATTTGTATTCATGTGGTGCCTGCAGGTGTAGAGATCTGGACAGAATGAATGTACTACCATAATCCATTTCAATACTGAGAAGCAATGAGAAGACTTGTGTAGCACTACTTTAATTTCTAAAACCTTCTAGTTTTTTTGTGAAGTGCAGATAGCTGTAAAGTTTTGATTGAAAATAAATTATCCTGGGAAAGAATTTGTCACTTTCATGATGAAATACACACTGTTTTTCAAATAACTGAACTGTCTTGTTGAACATCAGAAATGTTTTCTGGCTTCAGATTTCCATTTGGCTAATGACTCTTTCAGCACAGAGTATGACTAAAGCTGTCACTGCAGCAACTGTAGTAATACATCAATAAACAATGTTTCCCTGATTTTTCTAGCTTTACTAAGTGAAATGAAAAGATCAGTGGACTAATCAATCTACTGTTTGTGGAAAGAAATTTCACAAAATATGTACAGCTGGAAAAAATGGGAATGTTCTTTAAGGGCACTTTCTTGTACTCCTTGAAAGAAGAGCTTACACCTAACAAATACAATTGTGAAGTTTGTGACTCTCAGAGTCCAAAAGGATTTATTGTTTTGTGCCCATAATATGATTTTCATATGTGATCACATAATATTTTAAGCATTAATCTGTGGAAGGCAAAATATTACTTAGATCTTCACAAATATCTTCACAAACACTGAATCACAAGCTGGACATTGTAGAGCTGTACCTATTTATACCAGCTCAGATATTGTCTAGATTATTTTTCAGCTATAGGAACTAGTAAAATCTTGAGATTAAGCCTTTTTGAGTACATCTTCAAGGACATTTTAATTTAAGATTCAAAGCCAAACCATACAATATACACACTAAAATTTTCTAAAAATTACTTCATACTCAGACTGACATGAATGAATTGTTAATTAAACAAGTTATTTCTTTTTATATTCTAATACATGGGAAGCCTAGGTGACTTAGTAGTGATTCCATCCTTCTTTGACAAGTTCAGTTTCCAGATGAGGTGCTTACCATTCAGGTTTATTTGACCATTTAAAAATATGTAGTTAATTTTTGTTTCTGTAACATTTAAAGTTACATTTTCCAAAACTGTTGATTATGACTAGTGAACCAAAAATAAAAAATGTATTTTTAATGAGCATAATTCCTGAAAATTTCTGCATAGCAGGTCGTTGTATATGACATGAAAATGTACAAATACAGCCTTAACGCTACAAGCTACTGAGTCCCTTGAATTTGTAAGTACAGACTTTTTTCAATCTTCATATATAAGCCATTTTGATAATTTTAGAAACTTTCCTAAATATCCAGACTTATTTGTACCCTGGTCCTTACTGTCAGCAGGGATGTTCTCACTAGCTTGGTCCTTTGTAATTTGTAATTTCAGTTACTTGCCCAGGGACTCACCCTGTAACATTGGCCTATTTTGTGTGTTCCCAGGAACCCATTCACAAGCTGTTAAAAAGGGATGATGTTGGATTTAGGAGTCTGCATAAAGTAGGGCAGAGATTTCTGCTATGTAGGTAGAACAGCTGGAAGCGTAATGAAAAAAAAATGGATTTACCTGATCTTACAAGCAGAAGCTGTATGCAACCAAAATATAGGCAAAGAATGCTAGTGATTGACTGTATTGGATGTTAATGAAAGATGGGGAATCTGAAGATGAAATGTTGACTTTTTCAAGGAGATAAAAGGAAAATAATGAAAGGGTTTCTCCTATTAGGGAGCATAGGAACAGACTATAACCAAGAGTGCTTCTCCAATAACCTCTTCACTTCCCATACACTTCTCTTCTGCCTCTTTCTGCTTTTCTGCCTTTTTCTTTGGATGAACACTGTAATAATTTCCTGGTTGTTTCGCAGACATGTGCAATTCTAACCTAAAAACCTTAAAGAACTGGCACATATTACTGGTTTCTTTGTCTCCATGGTAAGTTATATGTTGGCTGTCATGCCTGAGGAGATACAGAAACAGAATACACTTCCAGTTTACAGAGGGATCTATAATCGTAAAAGTTATAGTGCTTTTTGCACAACTTTCTAGTTTCACCAGGCTTCCATTATATTCATAAAGGGATAAACTGCTGAAGTCCCTCCCTACACACAAATGTACATGTTTGGGTTTTAAATTGTGTTTTAAATAGGAAGTATATTGTTTAAAATTACTTTATTTAATGTTTAATGAGATATTGTTACAAAAAGAGGGTCTTTGATGCTACATTTTCGGCAGTAGAAAATGCTTACAGCATGGCAAGGCAGAAGAGTTTGTGACTATGGGATGTGTGTTCTTCAGATGTTAATGTGGTCGAATACTTCAGTGCTCTCATCTCTAGCATTGATCAGGGTCTTGCATGACTAACTAATTTATGTGTGGTTCAATTTCTCCATTTTTTATACAAAGAAGAATACTTGCCTTTCATCAGGAAAGAAATACAAAATTCATAGCTGAAAGTTCAAATCATGAGTAAGAAACATAGAAGTCTTGTCACATTTCATATTCTGCTTGCAAAACTTATTGGTATTTTTAACAAGGCTATCTCATTTTTGGAAAAACCAATATTTTCTAAAAGGTTTCAATAATTCAGCTATTTAATTTGGATCATACATTTTACTTTTGCAGTATACTTTTATGAATGTCTTCTAAAAGGTTTCATACATATGTGTTTGATAATAATGATGTTATTTCATATTCCGGTACTTGTTGACCTTTCTCCTGTTAATGGAAGAGTGCAGCCTTCCCAGGTTATTTTTCATACAGATATGTTGACTCCTTATTTGATTGCACATTTTGAACAAACACACAGAAGCTCATTTTTAGTGACAGAGAAAATTAGATATGCTGCTTATTCTTATTAATGATTTGGCAAATTAGTGCCACCTTTTGCATCTTGGCTATTAGCAACACGGTTGTTGGTGGCTTGCCACAACTACATTTAATATGCAATTAATATTAATTTGGCTGCTACTTATATGAAGGCTTTATATCTTGAATAAGATTAATGATTAATATTTTTGATATTTATACAACTTCACCTCTTTTCAGAGATGACTGATACTGGGATAAAAGTAAGTTTATTCAGTTAAGCAATGATTCCAGTGTTTATGACACTGATTTGGTATTGATTAAGTCTTTCAATTCAAACATGTGATTTGTCTTCCCTTTCAATTTTCTTTAAAAAAGATCTGATTACTATTCTATTCTAAAAAATAAATATACAAAATCCTAGCACTGTTTCACACCCATTGGATATGCTTTTTCAAAATAATTATTTTAAAGATATATTTTAAGAACGAGGTTATATGACACTCACTCCAGTAATACCTTACTCCCTGTGTCCTGGTTTCAGCTGGGATAGAGTTCATTTTCTTCTCACTACCTGGTACTATGCTGTGTTTTGAATTTTATGAGAATACTGTTGATAGCACACTGGTGTTGTAGTTGTTGCTGGGTGATGTTTATACTAAGTCAAGGACTTTTCAGTTTCTCAGGCCCTGCCAGCCAGAGGGCTTGAGCGGCACAAGAAATTGGGAGGGGACACAGCCAGGACAGGTGACCCCAACCGGTCAAAGGGCTATTCCATAGCATAGAACATCATGCTCAGTACAGAAATGGGGGGCAGATGGCCAGGTCTGGCCAGTTGCTGCTGGGGGACTGGCTAGGCATCAGTCAGCAAGTGGTGAACAGCTGTCTTGTGCATCATTTGGGCTTTTTTCCTTTTGTGTTTTATTCCTCTCTCCCTCTCCTTTTCTTGACAATTGCTGTTATTTTTATTATTATTATTTTATTTCTAATTTCAATTATTAGATTGTTTGTATCTCAGTTCATGAGTTTTACCCCTTTTCCTATTCCCCTCCCCATCCTGCTGGGTGGGGAGAGGGGGCGAAGTGATCGAGTGGCTGCCCTGGTACTTAGTTGGTGGCAGGTGTTAAACCATGACACCCTGTAAAGTCCCTTATTATTACAGAGGAGTTAAACAACCTCTTGGAGTGAATAAGCATGACAAAATCTGGCCCTTCATTTCTGATACAAATAAAACCACACTACAGCTTATCAGTTCTCCCTGAAGTTAATTTGAGGTTTAGGCCATAAGGGGTGTGTGTGTGGGTGTGGGATGAACAGGGGAAATAGTTAAAAAAAAAAAAAAAAAAAAAAAGGCACTGGGCTGAAGAGAGCTAATTTCTTTCAGTTTTTCTCTCTGCATGGGAGATTTGATAGCAAGTACTGTAGTTTAAAAGTCTGAGTAAATGCAAATGAAGGAGAAACTGGGACATCTTGGTATAAAAGTATATTATGTCGTTCCAAGAGGTCCAGTGGCACTTGTGTTGTGTTTAATCAAGTAGAACAAAGTAGATATTAGATCCTAGTAGACTATTTTGCTTAGCATTCTACAAGTTGTATTTAAATCTCAATGGCCTGAATGCTAATTAATAGAACAAATTAATCTTTTTGACCCAAAGGAAATTTACAAGTATGTTCTTCTTACACTTACAAGGGTATTTATGTAGGCTTTCAATAGCTCCATTGCAAAGACTGAATAAGAGACGTGTGGCAGTCCCAAATCAAAATTAGGAGGAATTAGGTTTTAATCAGTGAGGCTTTTTAGAATGTAGTTGTTAGAGCAGAGCAAGGTTGCCACTCAACCCTGTGTCAGAGTAGTCTGACATCTAGGAGGAGATTATTTTCTCAGAAGGAAACCATTATTTTCCCATTGAAGTTTGTAAATCAATACTGTTCTATAAAGGTATCCAGAGGTTTTCCTCATGTGTTTTGTTAACGGAGAACAAGAAAAATAAGATTACAGTGGATGCTAAATGGAAAAAGGGATCTGGAGAAGAAAAGGAAAATGCATTCTGGTTGTTGAGCTACAAACTCAAAAAGTGAGGTCATTGCGGGTGAGAATGAGAGCTGAGTGGTGCATTTCTGAAATACAAGGTGGGGAAAAAAGGCATCCCCAGGCTGGTTAATGGGAAATGTTCCAAAAAAAGTCCTTCCAGCTGCTGCATGTTGGGTTGGTGGGGAACATTAAGGAGCTCCGCAGAGCAGAAAGGAAAAATATTTTCACTGACAGAAGGCTTTGAAAAAATATTTTTGCATGGAAAAAAAGTTTGGATCATATTATATTTGAATCAAGAAATTTCTTAGAGAATGAGAAAAGCTTTCCCAAATAAATGTTTACCTCATAAAGGCACTGATTTTAGGTTTGAAGCCCTGCTCCAAAGACACAGACTTGCCTGTCTTGCTTTTGTAAAGTTTCACAGTATAATATAAAATTTCAGGTTTACCTTCAGTGTTTTTCCTCATTTTTCATGACTACATGTGTACTCTGCTTCTCAGGAAGAGCTGGTCAGGTTATTTATTTTCTGTTTGATCATTTCAGAAAAAACCCAACAGTCTCAATACTGCTGCCAGCAAGCAAAAATTTGCATAAGCTTACCCTGGGGTGAGTGAGCCCTTCACTTAGAGATAAACCAGCAAGAGACACACTGCAGAGCACACGCAGGAAGCAAATATGGCATGGAGCAAGCTTTGCATTTGGATCTGCCCTTGTACTTTAGCATCTTCATACTTTTACTGCTGCGAGCTCTTCTAAGTGCAGTTGAAAACTTTTCTCAAGTAATGCCCTGCCTCAGCATTGATCTGTGCAGCTGGCCAGTTGTAAGACCACTTCTTTGACAGATCTTTCTTTCCTTCCCTGAGGATATTTGAACGTGACAGCTGTGTTAGATTTCATGGCTGCAGATCATGGTAATAAATCGTCTCACAAAGGCAGACCCATGCAGTGGTGAATACCTTTGCAATACCATCTATGCTATGATACAAATCCATGGTTTTTTTCATCTTCTAAATGTGCAGGATTCTCATGTCTGAAGGGCTGTAACGTGATAACTGCAAAAATTTTAACTTCCTTCCTTCCTTTATTACTGTTGTACAACACAGAACAGCTTCATCTTGACACCATTTGGCATTCTGCCCTCAATCATGCATGCAACACGTGCAGGCATGTTGCCTGGTAATTCTTGTTTATTTTGTTTTGGGGATCAGCAAAGAAAAAAAATATTTGTCACTTCAGCTTGGGTGTCAGGAGAGACTGAGGAAAATCTCACATATATGTCCAAGACATCTTTTCAGTAAAAAATTCTACATTTCTCACCAGAAAACAAAAGTGGTCAAATAAGGACACTTTACTATCAACACTGAATCTCCGAGACCCAAAGCTTTGTAGTGCTTATCCAGCCAGGCAAGGTTTGCAGCTGACCAGGCTTCATCAAAAATCTTGCAGTCTGTTTGGTCTAAATAGATGTGTGCTGGTGATAGTGAACATCCATAACTGGTACACAAGCACGCTGCCTGCCCTGAAAGGAGATGTAGCATAGAAACAGCCTGCCTGGGGAGTCTTCAGGTGCCTCTCTGACGTTATGAGTGCATGTCTAAAATGTCAAGGGGTTTGATTTACATCAGTGAAAACAAAATCAGGAACTCAGCTCAATACAACCTGTACAATATGACCCAGAAGAAAAAGGATAAGAACCATAATTACCTTATTTCAAGTTTTTCCTACTAAACTGATACTCAGGTAAATCATTACTATTGAAAACCATTCTATGTGGGCTGTTTACAGATTAAAGAAAGAAGCAAGTGTTTTTTTCCAAGGCTGGCAGAAAACCCAATTGGTCTGAATTCTCACCCTCGTGAAAAAGGCATACCCAAAAGATGAATTTAATTATATCTCATAAAAAGGAAAATCACAGCTGGAATTTACATTGGTCATACCTTTCTAAGAAACTTGGGAGCTGCCCCTTGCCCTAAGCTGTACACACATAGTATACCACAAGTAGTCTCTTCCTTTTTCCCCAAAATGTGACCCGAGTGGTGCAAAAATGCCACCTGAGAAAGCTTGGCCAAATGGATCTCCTTAAACTTGGAGTACTGTGTCATTAAAACATCACCCCTTTCTTACACTTAAGAGACTACAATACATGAAATATTGCAGAGTTTTTGTTTTTCTTTCAATTGTCCCAATCAGATAAGATCGCTGTTCATATATCCTAATATTATTTAACCCCCTAGTTTCCCATGGCAGGTAGATAGCTAGCTGCAGCTCTAGCAACAGAGTCTGCTCAGGTAACATGAAAAATACACCACCGAGCAGTGATGGCACAAAAGGTGCTCATGGTATGGAGCTCCTCAGCCAAGCAAGCACTTTCACAAGGCATTTTATCATCATTACTATCTGGATACTCTGCCTTAAGAGAATGTAACAAAATTAAACTAAGTCGACTGCCAAAGTACATGCTAATTAACTTTGGTTAACTTCTACCAGTATTAGCCTATGAGAGGGACATAGTTTGAAATAATTAGGACATTGGAGACCTCTAAAAGTTCATCAACTCATTCATTTTCTAATGCTTTGCCCTTGCTCAACACTTCTGCACCTTAGGGACCTGCTTGAACTCTGCTACTAGCACTGGCCTTTCATAAGCAGGTATTCCAGTGTTTCATTTATGCAAAAAGCTGGAACCTCACATTAGTGTCAACTCACTTGCTCAGATGAAAATGAAGGACATTGAGCTTTACAGGGCACCAACAGGATGAAAATCTGCATAGTACTAATGTAAACCACAGAACAGGCAGGTTTCCTTCAGTCTACAACCTGCACTTGTTTTAAAAGTTTTAAAAAAGATTTAAAAAAAGACTTTTCATTTAAAAAGAAGCATGGCAGGTGACTCTTCACACACTGAGCCATATGCTTCTCTATAATGCTGCCGATTTATCCAGGTCTTGTCCTCTAGCCCCACAGAAACCAAAGAGAATTTTGCTAATAAACTTTACAGGTGGTAGCTTTTTACCTTTGCTGGGGCAATGCTGTGAATTAAGAGAGCAGCACTACGGCTGTGGCCATTACTCTTCCCAGAAACAGAGTAGTAACCTTCCCCATCCTGTTCCTGGAAAAGATATATACCTTTCAGAAGTCTTTTGATAACACCATTGAACCTCTTGAACAAGGCATAAAAACCCTCTAACAACAGACAGTGCGGACACACCAATTCTAGGAAACCAGATATGCCTTGAATACGCAGAGAAGAAAAACCAGTCAGCATTAGCCTGCCTGTTGATGCTAACAAGTTCAGCATCTCTCACTTTAGGTTTCGGTGTAACGATCCTTTTCAAGCAACTACAATTTGCTTGTAAATTTCTGCGGGTGTTGCCTCAAACAGCTTAGTGGTATTCTGATTGTTCTGCACAAAGTGCAACTTTTCCTTGTACCCAAACCACCGATTCAAGACTACTAGCTCCCCAAATCACTTGTATATCTTCTAACATTTACACAGCCACCTACTCCAAAACAACACTCTGAGCCCAGAAGAAACAAACAACACTTCAGTATGGCCCCTCAACTTCTGAAGATGGGGAACAGCATATTGTTTTAATAGTTTCCTGTTATATTTTTACAAAGATAGGTTTCTGGATATATCTGTCACTAAGTGTAAAAGAAAACAACTGAAAGAAGAAATGTTCCAAATGGAACAATGGCAGTGCATTAGTGTCATTTTGTAATTGGTTCAGGTGTATGGTCACAACATGAAGCACTCTTCGTACATGTCCTGCATTAACGCCACTTAGGGTGAACTGGCTGCAGACTGGGACATTGCCATAGAATGAACAATGCCATAGAATGAACATGAACCATAGAATCATAGAACCATTTAAACTGGAAAAGACCTTTGTGATCGTCAAGTCCAGCCATTAACCCAGGACTGCCAAGTCCATCCCCAAAACATGTCCCTAAGCACTGTGTCTATGTGTTTTTTTTAACACCTCAAGGGATGGTGACTCCAGCACCTCTCTGGGCAGCCTCTTCCAATGCTTCAACCCCTTGCAGTGAAGACATTTTTCCTAATACCCAACCTAAACTGCCCTTCCTGCAATTTGAGGTCATTTCCTCTTGTCCTGTCCTTCGTTATCTGGGAGAAGAGACCGACCCCCACCTGTCCACAGTCCCCTATCAGGCAGCTGTAGAAAGCAAATAAGGTCCCCCCTGAGCCCACTCATCTCCAGACTAAACCCCCTCAGCTCCCTCAGCCGCTCCTCATAGGACTCATTCTGTAGAACCCTCACGAGTGCCCTCCTCTGCACATGCTCCAGCCCCTCAATGTCCTCCTTGTGGTGAGGGGCCCAGCCCTGAGCCCAGGGCCCGAGGGGCGGCCGCACCAGTGCCCCGCGCAGGGGGACGGGCACTGCCTGGCCCTGCTGGCCACGCTGCTGCTGACACCGGCCAGGGCGCTGCTGGCCGCCTTGGCCACCTGGGCACGCCGGGGGCTCACGCCCAGCCGGCTGCTGCCCAGCCCCCCCAGGCCCTTTTCCCCCGGCCCTTCCCAGCCCCCTGGCCCAGGCCTGCAGCGCTGCCTGGGGCTGCTGTGACCCAGGGGCAGGGCCCGGCACTCGGCCTCCTCGGGCCTCCTACCGGGGGCCTCGGCCCCCACCCTGCTGGGACCTCCCCGGTGAGCCAGGGCTGATGATCAGCGATGGAGAGTGGCCCGGGAGCTCCTCTGCCAGCTCCCTCAGTGCCCTTGCGTGGATCCCGTCCAGCCCCATAGACTTGTGTGTGCACAGGTGGAGCAGTGGGTCACTGACCGTTTCCTCCTGGGCTGTGGGGACTTCATGCCACTCCTTGTCCCCGTCTTCCAGCTCAGGGGGCTGAGCACCCGGAGGGAAGCTGGTCTTGCTATTAAAGACTGAGGCAAAGAAAGCAGACCGCAGCCTTTTCCTCATCCTTTGTGGCAATGAAGGATGCAGACTCTTCTGGGCCCTCCCTTTGAGTCTAAGGTATTTGTAAACACCTTTTACGGCAGTGGCCATCCCGAGTTCCAGCTGGGCTTTTGCCTCTCTAATCTTCGCCCTGCGCAATCTTGTGACATCCTTATAGTCCTCCAGAGCTGCCTGCCCCTTCTTCCAGAGGTGGTAAACTCTCCTGTTTTCCCTGAGTTCCAACCAAAGCTCTCTTTTCAGTTACGCTGATCTTCTGCCCTGCTGGCTCTTCTTTCAGTACATGTGGACAGCCTGCTCCCGCGCCTGTAAGGCTACCTTCTTGAAGAATATCCAGACTTCCTGGAGACACTGCTCCTTCAGAACTGTCTCCCAAGGGACTCTGTCAACCAGGCTCTTAAACTGGCCAAGTCAGCCCATTGGAAGTCCGAGGTAGTGGTTCTGCTGACCCCCCTCCTTACTTCTCTGAGAATCAAAACCTGTAGCATCTCATGTTTGCTATGCCCAAGATGTCCACCGACCACTGCATCACTTACCAGTCCTTCCCTGTTTGCATCGGGTCCAGTGGGGTGTCTCCCCTGGCTGGCTCACTCACCAGTTGGGTCATAATGTTCTGCAAAGTGGACCTTAGACATGTGGCTCTATATTACTGTAATAATGAATTTGAATTTATCCAGCATGTCCACTTCTAAACAACTGTTGCAGAACCCTCAGGTTCCCTATCATCGGACTTGTCCTCTGCCTTCCTGAGTGCACATCATTCCCAAAGAGGACACCATTACTGTCTGCCTCTTTCCCCGATTCTGCTTTCAAGGCCCTTGTATTGGGTTTGTGTGGCCAGGTTTTGGCAGCGGGGGGCTACAGGGGTGGCTTCTGTGAGCAGCTGCTGGATGCTTCCCCCATGTACAATGGAGCCCATGCCCACCAGCTCCCAGATGGATCTGCCGCTGGTCAAGGCTCAGCCCACCCAATGATGGTGGTAGCACCTCTGGGATAGCGTAGTTAAGAAGGGGAAAAAGTTCCTGTGCAACTGCAGCCAGATTGAGGAGTGAGACCATGTGAGAGGATCAATGCTGCAGACCCCCAGGTCAGGGCAGGAGGAGGCAGGAGGGGCTCCAGAGATTGCCCTGCAGCCCGTGGTGAACATGGCTGTGCCCCTCAGCCTGGGGAGGTCCCCTGTGCAGCAGATATACCCCCGCAACCCCTGGAGGTCCACATGCCATCACAGGGGGATGCCCAAAGGAGGCTGTGACTTATGGGCAACCTGAGCTGGAGCTCCTGGCAGCACCTGTGGCTCTGTGGAGAGGAGCCCAGGCTGGGGCTGGTTTGCTGGCCGGGCTTGTGACCCTAAGGGGGACCCATGCACAGCCCCTGGAGAGCTGCAGCCCGCAGCAGGGCTCAGGTGGAGGGCCCCGCGGGGCAGGGCAGCACACGGTGTGTGTCAGGGCCGGGGGGATCTCTCCCCGCCCTGCCCTGCTGTGGCCGGCCCCAAAGGCCCCCGGCTTCCCCCGGCGGAGCCCGCTGTGCCGGGAGGGAACTGCCGAGCGCTCTCCCTGCCCGGGCCTCGCCCCACCAGCCGGGGGTTACAGGGGCTCTGCCCGGCACCGCGCGGGGGGCGCCGGCGGGCGGCAGCGCCGGGCACCGGGGCTACGGCCGTGGTCAACCTACCACAGTCCTACAGGTAAATGTAACCTAGGTTAAGAATCAGAAAGTTAAAAACAAACACTTTACTTTTTTTCTTCCTGTTTAGGCAAAAATATGAAGGTGATGTTTTCAACAAAGTTTTTCTTACATACATTCATAAGAAGATTACAATACTACATTCTTGAAGGTCATAGGCAGTTTAATTCATTACTGTTGAGCCAAGATAAGCTCTAGAGTCTGAATCAGACTCTGAAGCAAAGGGTTTGCAAGCACTCTGGAAGCCAGGTCTTGAGGCTCTGGGTCAGTTTCAAAATCCCAGCTAGAGTTGACTTTCCACATCAGCCCAACTGCACTGAACAGGAAATGTCCACTTAGCCTTCCATGCTGAACCTCGGGGTCCTCTACAGCATGACCACCTGCCTTCATCCCACCGTGCCCTGCTGGACAACATCTGCATGGCCAGAAGGCTCTGCGCAAAGCTACACTCTGGTCTCAAGGTGAAGACACTGCAGAGAAGTCACTGACGGCAGGATGAACTGAACAAGGCATTGCACTTGTCAAACACTTGCTTTTGGTTGTCATTTGCTTGCCAGAAAGCAAAATTCTCAGTGGCCAAACCCACAGATACCTGTGTTTCCCAAATGCACCAAAAACCTCTTCTGGGAAGTCCCTTCTCCCAGGTCCCCAGTGCCTTGAGCTCCAGCAACTCTGGAGGGAATATGTCTATAGCAACGTCCCGTAAATTCATGGACACTGTACCACCAGCAGCATTATTTAACTGGGACTTAAGAAATGGCTCTGGGATAAATATTTTTTCCTCTCATCTGGTACTTTATACTGAGATATCTGCCTTTCATTTAGGAACAGAATGAAGCCTTTTTATTCTCATTTAAGTTCCATGTTCACTTATCTTCCTGCCAATTTTTGTTTTTGTCTCTAATGCTGTTTGTCAGATTGGACTGTTTTATACACTGGGATATTTTATAGTTGGTTAATGTTAGACAGTGTGAGTGAATCTGCTTTAAGCTCTTGTGCAGTGCATAAAGAGGTATTGGATTCCTGACTGGTAATTTAGAGCAGTCGCTTAAATTATGTGGTTTGAGTTCCCCTCTGCAAGGACTTGTCTTCCACCGTATGTAAGGTCCTGGGGTGCTGCCATTGCTCAGCCTCCCCAGGGCCTCCCTGCACCCTGCCCATGGCCCAGGACCATGTTTCATCCCAGCCCGGGGCAATCAGCCCCTGCCCCAGCAATGCCTCGCGATGCCACGGGCCATGGGCTGTGCGGAGCCATGTGCCATATGCCAGCTGACACCCTGGGCACCCTGACACCACAGGCTGTAGAGAGTCTGGGGGCCTCAACTCTTTGTGATTAAGGTTAACCCATGAAAGCACTCGTTTCTCCTTCCTCCTTATTAGTGCTGTTCTCAGATCATTACACAGTAAAACTTTTCATCTCTGAAAGTTAATCTGTTTACGACTGTAGCCCATTTGAAAAAAAATTACCTCAAATTGTGTAATCGAGTGAAGCATTGAGCCAAGAGGAAAAATGCTTTTTGAAAACAAAAAAATTCAATTATTTGGTAAGTTCCAAGTCTGGATTTATCAGAAAAATGTCCTTTCAGTCCAGTGTAGAAGGTGTTTTCCATTAACATTGGGATAAATTGTAACACTAGCAATCAATTCTGAATCCTGCAGTCTGCTGAGGCTTGGTTTCTGCAGCTATACTTTGCATTCTTTGTTGATGAACAAGTGTTCGTTTCATCACTTTCATGGGTCTTCAGGATGACTCCAGTGAATTAAATCAGAAATTTTATTCTGCATCAAAACTGTAGCAAATTGATAAACAACTATGTTGTAAAAATGGATGTCAGTTGTAGCACCATGTTTTACAACTTGTAGGGAAAACCTTTAGATACAGTAGTTGTATTACTTGAGCTTGTGTATCTTACACATCCAGTACAAAACACTCCTTACCTATTCATTCACTTTGATTAACAGCATAGGTTAAACTAATTTTTCTTGTTCTTTATTCATAGAATAGGATACTCTTGTGCACTGCTGAAGTTATTTATTTACTGCTTTCATCTCCCAACTCTTATTTTCACCAATGGTCTGAGGATTGTGTGCATTCTGACAGAGATATCTGTAAACAAGGTTCTGTGTTTTAGAAGTATACTTATCAGCTAATAATGCTGATCTGAAAATCAGGTAGTTATGCATGGAGATCCATGTCTTGAGTTTTCTTACTTTGTTTTAGAAAAGCTTGGTTCATTGTTGAAAGAAATAGCCTTTAAAACGTATGTTTAGATCTTGTAGCTCAAGTTCTTTGTTCCTTCCATACCTAAAACAAAAGAACTACTTAGAATATGTGAATTCTCAGTTTATTGGCTTTTGGATAAAAGATTTTGAAAATAATTTAATTTTTAAACATTTACCATTTTAAAATTATAGTTTCTTTCTAGTTAAGAAGGCAGGCTTGAAAAGAAACTTAGAGCTGAGCTTTAAAAATGTGTAGTTGAACCATCAATAACTTAGTCTTTTCACATATAAAGCTATTTAAAAACTGAGAGTACCAGACAGTTCCATACTGGTGGAAAATTAAAAGACTATATTACCGCATCTCAGTTCCACAGGTATTCTCCACACTGCAATAGACTGTGTGAAGTTAAATTGACTGAAACGTGCAAAAAAATCAACAGGAGGCAGCTTCAAAATAGAAGTCTCCATTTTCATTCAGTTACTTGGAAAAACTAAACTATGTTTTATTTTGCACAGCATAAAAAAAATTGACTTTTTTGAATCAAATAATGCTTTTCTTCCCTTCCTCTCCTTCATTATGGCTATGGTGGGGGTATGGTAGGCAAATACAAAGAAATAGTCACAGGAAGAAAGAAGGTGCAGTACTTTAAGCTGATATTGCTGCTGATTGTTTTGATCTGAAACTGTAACTTATACTTTGGTTCCTCCCAAGTAGACTAACACTTTCTTCCTCACATTCTTACTTTCTTCCTTGCTTTTTTTCTCCTTTCATACACAAACATGAACATCTGCAGTCGTTCAAACTTCTAACCCCAGTATTCACTTTCGGTCTCAAGGATATTGTGTAGCTCATACAATTTAACTCCTGATCTGCTCTTTTTACAGTTCTTGGGACAATTTTGGATCAAAAACCAGAAAGTAATTGACCAAAGAAAAGACCTATTTGCCTATTTCTGTTATTTGACCTATTCCACTTGGCTATAACTGTAACATCATATTTTAAGAACATAGTGAAAGGTCTGCAGGCAAAAAGACCTATGCGTGATGGCAAATACATTTTATAGGGTAACAACACTTAAGCATTTGAGTGGATTACAGCCAATTACATCTGATGTGCTAAAGGATAATTATATTTTTCTTGAAATTAAAAATAGAAACTCATAGACTTCATCTGAATTCAACCATATCCTTTGTGAAACCTACATTTTGGCAGCTTTTAGGTTTTTTTGGAGTCTTTTTTACCTTATCAAACCAGTCAGGTATTAAACCTATGTCAATGAAACATTGTTCTTTGAACTGTTATTTTCCAATTAGGAAAATCCCTCATCCTTAACAAATGCATTTCTTATCTGTATTGCTTTCATGTTATCACAATGACGTGCCAAAACACAGCAGTAATAGTTAAAGAGAAGTCATGTGAGACCAAGAAAAAAAATAAATGGAAGATGTAGTAAGCAGACCTAGTTTTTCAGCCGCTCTGTATGTAAGTGTAGCTCTTCTGCAGCTGTACTGAGCTGAAGTTTTTCTGAACTGTAGTAACAAGAATTTACATCAGTAGAAACTGCAGCTTTTTTTTTTTCTTTGTTTTTCTCCATTTTGTAGCCTTTCACTCTCATTACAAAAAGCTTTTCTGATTCATTCTGGTTTTGTGGTTTTTTAAATATTGTCTATGGAATTCAAGCTCTTTTTTTTTTTTTACCTTTTCCTTGAGTTGTTTTCTAAATTACTCCTCTACTGGTTGATTAATATTTCTACAGTAATTCGAAAAAATAAAGAGTTTTATAGGCACCGTTAAGAAAGATCATTTGGTTAGTATAGCTCTCTAGAGGTTAAAACTGAGTGCTGATCTACACAGAGTATTCTTTAATTTGTAACTTATTTCTGTATAGTAATAAAACATGGACAATTACATTTCTATGTTTGTAATGAACTTTAAAAGAAAATTGGAGATGTCTCATTGGAAAAAGTGAGTTAATATTCTCAGAAACCTTCTGTAATGTCTGTGTGTAGAAAATAAATTCAAAAGATAATCAGTCAGTTGTTTGAATGCAAGGTTTTAGTCTGTGTGCATCTCCATTATACAGTAAACCCAAACCTTTTATTAATGGTCGTGGTTTGCATTAGTAACCTAAGGTCTAGAAAAGCTGTAACATCCTACATTTTACTCATATACTTCTCACCATTCCAGGAACTAAAACATTTTGGGGAACCTGACAGAGCGGAATTGAGAAGAAGGAATGTACATTACCTTTAAACAGATTGACTTTGACCCTCAGAATTCAAAATCCAGTGGAAGTCAGAGCACAAGTTAGCCTAACAGTTCCAAAGCTAACCACTGCACTGGTTTGATAGCCTAATTTTGATAAGATTGGGAGACATGAGTAACTCAGTTTTTTCAGCCAAGACAGGCTGCACATATGGTATACTACAAAACCATGGAGAAGCAGCTACCTATTGAATCCTTATAATGCAAAATATTTTTTTGCAGAACATTTTGGCATATGTGGCTGTACTCTCCATGTACACTCAATATTTTGCATGTACAAAGCCAGAGATTGTTTACATCTTTCATGGGACAAATTGATGGGACTGGATCACTGATCATCTAGAATTTATTGAAAGATGAGAGCACTTCCCTTCCTTTCATGAAACCTAGAATGATATCAGGACTCCATTGAAAGTAGTGGTAATAATAGTTAACGTAACATCTCTTTAAAAGAGTTACACTATCAAGTACTTAGAAGTCAAAGTTACGCAAATGTAAGTTGGGAATAAGGTATATTTTTTATTAACAAGAACAAGACACATTAAATAAGAACTTTCCAAGGATGAAGTGAGATTTTGTAATCTTTAAAACAGGGTGAGATATCTTCCTCACTGAAAAAACTGCACCACTCAAACTATTTGCAGGAGTCAATGGATTATGCTTAGAACTGTAGAACTGCTGAGGTTAGAAGGGACATCTGCAGATGTTTAGTCCAACTCTCCTGCTAAAACAGGGTCAGGTAGAGCATGTTGTCCATAACCATGTCCAATCACGGTTTTAATATTCCCAAGAGTGGAAACTCTCTAAACTCTACAAGCAATCCGCTTCAGTATTTGATGTCCCTCAAGGTAAATTTCTTATCTTTAAGTAGAATTTCTTATATTTCAGTTTGTGCCCATTGCCTCTCGTCCCTGATATGATTGACTCCATCTTCTTTACACCCACCCACAACATTAGGTTTTTAATAAATTGACAGATTTGTTTATGAGATAAACCAAGCTACCAAAACCTCTGCTTTGGGCTGCTGAAAATTTAGGCCACTGTTTCTCAGGAATTTTGAAAATAATTTTATTTCAAATGAAATGGACTGAAATCAAGCAGGAAAATATCAGAATCCTCTTGCAAATGGAATTCTAGATCTTTAGCTATGAACACTGTTTAAAAGATGTACTAACTGTAATTTGGTAAATAAATACAAACCTACCTATGGTGAACACCTAGATTTTAGGCAAAGATTATTTACAAATACATCTTCCTTTTCTGTCTAAGGTATTTCTTCCAACTTCTGTATATCGTAGTTTAACAATAGTCTACAGATATACTTTTTGCATTAAGTTAGTGTTTGGCAGAGATCAGAGCGTTCAGAGGACACAGAGCAATTTTGGAAACAGATCATACAGATTAAAAAAAGGCAGTTGTCCTATTGAATGTTGATGGCATCATTCAGAAAGAGCTGATTTATATTCTTCCCATTGAAAATGAACGTAAGTCCCTCCTTGGATTGGAAGGAGAATAAGTTCAAAGCCAGAGTAATCTGAAACAAGTTCTACAGCCTCTGCATATAGGTGACACCAAGAGAATTTGGCTTCTATTGAGTGTAGTTCTGATGGTTGAATGAAAATTTCTAAAGCTCTTGGCTCAATGAATATGAAAACCTTTTAAAATTATTTTCCAGAGGTCAGTAAAAATAGATTAAACCCCAGCTGTTTTCTGTTACAGTTTCCTACAGTAACACACAGTATTTATAAAGTCTATCAAGTAAAACCGTATCCATAATACTTATTTCTGTCAATAGATAAATCTTTTTCTGCTTTTTCCAGTACAAATTACATTGTTTCTTATATGCAACACAATCTAGATACACACGGTACAGTGTTAAAAAAATTATGAAAACCAAAAGTAAACACTTCAAGAAACACTGGATAAGACTTTAAATTCAGACATTTTATAATAAGCAAAATGCATTTGGAACTACAGAAGTTAGTGTTATTATTTATTATTTTAAGACTACCGTCCTAAGATGCCTTAGAACTTTTAGAGGTAAACATCTATTTTAATTTATCTTGAAGTATATGTTCATTTTCAAGAATTTGGCTCAATAACTGAATTTAAATAGACATGCCAGGAAACAAGAATCAATTTTCACTACTTTATTTAAAGTTGTTTAGAAGCCCAAAAGAAATCAATTGTTGTGTATGTATGCACTTTAAATGTCAGCAAATGTGAAATGAAATGAAATTTTGATGACAACAGGAAAGTCAGCATTTATACATTAGTTACATTAGAAAATCACCCAATAGACCCATTATATGTTATAGTATGTCATCATTTTTATTAGAAATACTGATATTTCACATGTCACAAAAGGCCTTTCTGATTCATGGAACTTTTTTCCTGAACAGATTTTGAAATGCTTTTTGAATTTCAAAGGCTACAAAATGGTAAATGAATGGCATTTTCCCATATTCCCTAGCTAATATTATTTTTTTTTATTTTTCACAATGAGAACTTGTTGGCATCTAGCTTATATACAGTGTAATAATATTACCCTTGAAGAAAATTGATAAAAATGTGATTCTCTGAGTAAGAATATGGAATGATGGCTGTGTAACATATGTAGATACTATGTAGACAGGACCTCTAAGTTTTTTTATGCATTTTAAATCAAAATAGAATTAAAACCTTTGTTTTTCTACTAATATTCATACATTTGTTTCTGTTTTGTGGATTCCTTTATAAAGTTCATAAAAGCAAAGCTTCTTGCCCATTCTCCTGTCTGTTTTATAAGCTACTGGACCTACAAATAGCTTGTCCTGAAACAATAAAAAGTGCCATGGCTTCCAAGCACTTTCATGAATGTCCTTCTTAACATTCTTTCACAGAGTGTCTTCTTTGAACACTGGGAAGTCTAACAGCCATTTTATGAAATCTTTGAACACAAACCCTAGAACATTCACAACTATAATAATGCTTACAAGAAACTTAAAGGTTATTATTTGGGCCAATGAAGACTGTCAAGTGGATTATCACAGACTCATAAATCAATGTTTATGGCACTGGTGAGCATTTTAGGTGCAGACTGAGAGACTTAGGGCAGGTATCAGGTATTGAAAACCAAAAAAAAAAAAAAAAAAAAAATCCCTTTTAATGAAAAAATGAAGTAATACATTTAATCAAACTATCACCTCTGTGCTAAAAATCCTGTCTTAGAATATTGCAAAGGTGAAAACACTCCAGGCCAACGAGTAAAGCCAGTGAGAGCACTGGACTGCTTTAGGCAGGACAGTTTGACAGGACTAGCTGTAGTACCTTCAACAATATTTGTGGTGTGTTCTCACTCCAGCTTTTCATTTTTCAAAAAACCCAAAATTTACACACATCAGAATGTAGAGTATTCACTATCAGTTTCCCCATGAATAGAGGTAAAATTACTTCTCTGTTACTCTTTATTAATTATATGTGAAATCAACTTCTACCAGCAGAAAAATAGAAGGACATTTTTATGTTGCTTGCCATGACCTGAATCCCTTCAGAGCCACTGCTTTGATTTTGTTTCTCTTTATATGAGTATGGGCACTTTCCTTTTATCTACGTGTATCATTGCATTTGGTTTTTTGTAAGTAATTTTGTTTGAGTCATACACAGATTCTAAAATAATCATCTGAAATGCTTTTCTTTATTGATTCTGCTTTTATTTATCCAGACAATAAAATTAACTTTCAGTTGAGATACATGGTTGTAGTGCACATGGCATTTTGGAAAAGGGCAGTGGCTTCCAAACTTACAAGAACTGTGTGAATGAAAATGCTTATGTCGCTATTAGGACAAAGACTGAAGCAAAGCTGTGCTTTTGCAGACATTAATCAAGGGAAATTAACTAGGCCTGGTTATATGAGAGATCTGGAGATTATTATCAACAGGTATATTAAAGCTTGCTTTAATAATCACAGCGTGTCATGATACATGACTTTCTGTGTTACTTTATCACCTGGAAGTGTATATGTAAAAGTAGGCATTTTTTATGCAGCAAATTTAATTCAGAATTTAAATTGAATTTAGTGTTCTTTATTCCAGTAGCAACATATTCACTGAAAAATGAAGCTTCTATTGCAATTACCTACATAGCTCCTATTATTGCAGCATCTGAGAGCCAAAATCATGTTATAGCCACAGGAAAAAATATAGGTACTGCAAATCAGTTTTAAAGTTCCAACTCTTAAAAACATCTATACAAAAATTCCTTGTAAACAAGAGGAAATAAATTGAAGAGGAGATAGCCCACTTGATTTGGGAAGGAGGACTATGTAGAATATCAAGCAATGTTCTTAAATATACACTAATTCTCACTGACACAACTGATTTTTTTAAAGTCATAAGGCCCGATTCCCAGATGAGAAATCAGTGTCCACACTGACTCAGCCATCTGTGTTGCTGTACAGATCTAACCCACTGTGCACCATGGAAAAACGTGTAGCCAGAGCTTTGTGGCAAATGAAAGTTTCATTGCATTACAGTAAAGCATAGCCTTTTTGCTGTACTGCTCTGAAAGATTACATGGTTAGCTTCTTTTTCACAGCGTGAGGGAAAAAGTCACCTTCAGAGAGAATGAAGTTATCTAGTACAAACCAGCAGTGGAAGGCTAGGCTACTTCCTCCTCAACTGGATGGACCAAAATCTATGCATCAGGTGGTGGCAGAGGTGGAGCTATATATATGAGATATATTTATAAGACATGAGATTTAATTATTGTCCTGTGCATAAAGGATCCGGTTATCACCTCCCTTCTGTATGTTTAAGAGAGATGTAGGGGGACGAAAGAATGTGCTAACACTGTTGATGAATCATGCCAGCTCTGCAGAGCTACTGCTTTGACAGTAAAAGTATGAGGTAGTCTGATGGATCTGCTCACTTGCTCATGCTCCCCTGTGTAATTCATTCCTAATATGAGAAGGAAAAACTGAAGCAAGGCCATTCAAAATGATACTTCTAGGTGTATACCATGAAATATATCGTAAGGGTTTGGTCCTTTACTGATGCTCTGTACCCCCCCCCTCCCCCAAAAGTCAAGGGAGAATCACTGATCTTTCCTCAAGTGCGTATCAGTTCAGGTTCTGTTTTATTTTTCATTACCGTGTTTGTGATTGGGATGAATAAAACTTTTTGTTGCATATAAGCCAGATAGATGGAAAGTAGCTCAGGTACTAGAATGGGATTTGGGAGTCCTACTTTAGCTTGCTGCTTCTATCACAACTTGTGATATTGAGCAAACTCATCAATAATCAGGTCCTCGGTGGCATTTCTGGGGAAGGGTTCAGAAATATTGCTTGCAAAATATACAGGGGAGTTTGACACTTCAAAGTGGATATTACAAAAAACAGAGTGCTAAATAGATCTGCCCTAGACAAACTAAAAAATGCTGAGGAGAAGGATTATAGCATCTTAAATCCCAGTTGTTTCCAATATTTGAGTTATTTTTTCTATTTGAGATGGGAAAGACTGATACTTTTCTTAAATGTGCTTTTGTTTTAGAACTGAGAGGAAGATCCTTCCCTTCTCCCAAGACCAGTAAAAAGATCAGCGTCTTTCTATGCAGCAGCTGAAAAGTTAGAGCACTCCACTGCCACCTCGGCCAGATGAGTCTTGTCTCCTTTCCTCTGCGAATATTTCAAAACCCACACCTCCTGCTTCCCTAGACAGTACCCAACACATCAGATGCTATTCCATGTTAGAGTAATGGGAAATATTGAACATAAAGGATATGATTGTGCCCCACTGTAGTTCACATCACTATGGAATGCATGGTGGACGGTAGCCTGAACAACCTCTTCTTGGCTAGAGTTGAATGTTTTAGAACTATCAAAAATAAGTAGCAATCAGAGAGTGTGACAAGAAAATCAGAGAAGGCTATGTGAAAGCGACTGCTTTCTGAACTCAAATGCCTCAAGAACTGCTAATAATGCAGTCTTTCTGAATTAATTTTTACTAAATTTCTTTTTAATGAATAATATACTTTCAGGAAGTTCATTTTTTCCACTCCATAATTCCTAATAACTGAAACTCATTTGAAGAGTTTGCCATCCCTTCCTGTAATTTAGAAGCTTCAGGAAAGGGGAAGTTTCTGTAACTTATTTGATGACCTGAGATGACCAATCTCATGTAAGGGCTGTAGAGCTCCATTCCTTCAGAACTAAAAATCCTGATGGGGTGCAAGTGATGAAGGGAAACATCATTCATTTCCTCAACTCTAGTCTTATTCTGTCAGAGCAATGTCCAAGCTTTTGGGTAAGGTCAGCTGTACAGGCTCTTGTGGAGCACAGGATCTGCAGCCTATCTTCTATCTGATCTTAATCAGATTTCAAAAAATAGGCAATCCTATTCATGCAAGAACAGATGGCTACTGATGTATAAAACAGAAAACCTTTTTTTACCAATTTTGTGGAACTGTTTTTGATAGCACACAGCTATCAAAGTCACTCCCTTTTCAGTCTCATTGAAAACATGCAAAATATTTAATTTCCTGAGTTTTAAATTGGTAACAGTCACATTAAAAAAACCCTACTTTTTTAAAATGTGAGTATTTTTATTTGAAAAAGAAAAGGAACAAAACAAATACTGTATTTACTTATTCCTTATTCTGAAAATAAGGTAATTTTTAAGATTTTAGCAAAATGGGAAAGATCTGACTTACAGGGAGAAAAAGTATGTATTTGCAGTCAATATTTTTAAAATCTGTATAAGGACACTCGTAGTGATTATAGCATTTGTAAAAAAATACAAGCTTATGTTAGCATCTGAATGTGAAAGCCATTTAAGAGTTACTCTGATGCTAATAAGGATTTCACCAGCTTCACTGAACGGTGCAGCAGTTTTTAAATATTCCAGTGTCCGAGTAAATCAAAGCTCTTCAGTACTTCCACTGTACTGTAGTCAATGAATAACCTCACACAAAATTGAAAATGGGCATATATTTTTGGTTCTTTTTGAATCAGAGTGAAAAAAAGAACCACCTTTGAGTTCATCAGTCAGCAAGGTCCCTCATAATGATGCACTTCAAGCCCAGAAATGAAACAATCTCTCCTTGCGTCATGAACTAAGAGATCAGCTAAAGGTGCTGTACAGTCAGTAAGCAATGCAGAGCTGTTATAGGACAAACATGGGTAGCTTGTAAACTGTTATTTATTTTAATTAATGATTACAAAGATCTGTCTGGCTTTACAGTGCCCCATGAGATTAGCTCAAGCCATAGTAAAGATTCAAGCTGGTTATAAATTTTGCCAAAATCTACAAAACTGCTAGAGTAGTAAATACAAACTCTTGCTGCTGAATATGCTACCTTTTTTAACATCTTAGTGCCAGGAGGGTAAATATGCCATAATCATAGAACAACCTGCATTTTAACCTGCTCAAAATGACATTGACTAGAGTTGTATATCTCCAAAAATGGAGTGGTAGAACACGAATTGGTGAAAGTAGGAATAACCTCTCAGATTAAATTCTAGTGGGTGTTACATTTGAAGTAGCGGTGCAAATTGTTTCAGGCTCTTCCTGGGGCCGTACTACAGGCAAGTTCTGCTCTGGTAGCATTTTTAATACGTAGTGCAGGCCTCTTTCTTGAAACCATTCATTACAATGGTACAAATTTATTCTGATATGTTCCTTTTTCCCCTGACTGAAAAGATTTTTCCCTGTGGCATAGTATTGTTTAGACAGAGTTGAAATATTTATTTTACAAAAAGAATATTCACCTAAATTTAAGTGTTACATTCAGATAGTGTCTCCAAAGGTTTGTTTTCTTCTTTCATCACACTGACAGCTTCTTGGCTTTTGGAGAGTAATAGTACCATGCTGAAAATTTAAGATTAGGAAGCACTCACACTCTGGTCATTTGAGAGCCCAAGGAACTCTGAAGATACTTGAGACCATTCTTCTCTATCACAAATATGTATACAAGTGTATACTTTGCAGTCAAACACGTGGAGATGCACAGCCACAACCACAAAACCTGAATTTTCCTGTGTAGATTAACAGCTGAAGCATGTACTGCATATTCTTTTGCTGATGACCCATTAGTACTGGTAAAGTAGAAGAGATACGTGTTGTATGTCTTCATCATTTTGCACTAGGAATTAGCAAAATTGCATTTTTCAACAAAATAGTGAATTAAATAAAGTAGCAAGATTTCAAAACTCATGGAAATAACCATCACCTTGCTTTCTACTTTTTATCAGAATCTACTGAAAATCAGAAATCAAGTGCTGATATAAATTTTGATATTGCCTGTTTTTTCATCATATAAATTTAATAGATCCTGCTATATACCATAATTAATTTGACCTTATATATAATAATTGCCCTTGACTTCCTTAGACATAGTTAAAAATGTAAGTATCTTTTCATTTTACTAATTGCAATAAATTGTAAAAAAAAAAAAAAAAAAGTCACACATTCCTATTGGATCATATAACTTGCCGCATCTGTGTGAATTCAATGGGAAAGCACTTCAACTTATGGGGTAGGACCATGACAGTTCTTTTTACATATAATACAGTGCAGATCTTTAGCACTCTTACTTTGTATTAGCCTAGAAGAGAAACTGCACTCTTTACCGTGCTTATTTTGTTAACTCTTTATTATCCACGTACTTAATTTGTGAAAGTCCTGTTCTCGGTTATGACATAGCACAGGCTAGATTTTTTTTCTAGAATTAAATTAACTCCCTTGTATTTGATCTTAATTTCTACATCTGCATATCCTAGAACATAAATTAGTGCTCCTGGATTGAAAATGGGTATCAAACTGACTTGTATATCCTTCATTGATCAGTATTGATCTGTTTCATGTTCTCCTGTTTAATCAGCTCTTGAATTCTCTGTTTTTACTGCTTTTTTATCTTTCTTACCTTTTTTACTGCTTTTTCCCCTAACCATAGAAAATCTGCAGCTGGATGCAGAGGTACCTCTTCTGGCTCGGTTGTCACTGACACTAAAATTGTTGGAGATTTAGCAAAATTTAAGAGTGTTTTGTCTGTTTCCACAATCTTCTTTAGGTGTCTGAAGTTGATCCCTGCTAGATACAGCTGCAAGTTCTGGAAGACTTTTGATCACACTTAGTATGGCTGCTCTCACAATGGTATCAATCAATTGTTAATATGGTGACAATACAATTCTGCTTTTTCTGTACATCTTAACATTTCTCTCTATTATTGTTTTCCTGTTTCTACTGAGTGACCTAGACATACGTTGCAACTGAACTGCTGTGAGATATTAGTTTGTTTTATTTCTCAAGCTTCATTTAAATTGGAGCTTATTGATATGTATCAGCAATTCACGTGACCCCTTCCAGTAAGTATCCTTACACAACTGTTAACAAAAAAATTCTGCAGTCAGGCTATCCAATTCCATTGCATATTTAAGTCCCTTTCTTATAGTCTCACACTCAATACTAAACTAAAACATTGCCTTTTCATCTGTACAGTGTGAATTTCTTATTTAGTCATTATCAGCTTGCATTTATTGTTCCTATTTATTTTCTTAGGAGCAGTGGGGCCTGTTTTAGCATGAATTTTAAGAAATATGAATTAATATCATAAGCAATTGACTACAAGAATGAAAGCTTTAGTGTATTATGTCTCCCTTGGATTTTAGCAAAGATTTGTTACTATTCATAAAAAGCAAACAGGGCATGCAGACAACCTCAGTTGTAAGTCCATTTGCTGCAGAAGATCTTTCTCCTTATTTTTGTTCTTCACCATATAACAGCACTGCCTGCTGACCTGTAGCATAAAAGGAGAAAGTTGCAGACATTAGGCTTTCATTGCTTGCATTCAGAGGGACTTGTTAGAGTTTCCCAAAGAATAAGCTTATTTAGTTTCCCTTATGCAACTTATTATAGAGCATTGAGTCAGAAAATGAAATTCCTTTACACACAAAAAAGTAAGGAAAAAAAATATCATGTTAGCTAGTACCTCTGGTATTTTAGGAAAGAACATGGAAAAATTGCGATTAAAAATTGTGGTAAATCTGAAAATTTTGAGCTACTTCACAGAATTCTGGAGAGACTCATGACTCATGTAAACCATAAATTCTAGGGAAATATTCCATAAATTAGAGTCTGTTCTTAATTATAAGGGCATAGGTAACTAACACGAGGTCATTTATTTTATCATTTAAAACAAGAGCATCTATGAATCCAAAGAATTGCACTACATATAGAGTCATAAACAAAAAATAAAACAACCCACCAAGCCTGGGCTGCCTTATGAAACCAGAAAAGACATGATCGACATGAAAAGAAGCATTTGTTTAATTTTCAAGACTTCAAGCACTTCTGAAATCCTAAAAAAATAAAATGCATGCTTTTTAAATAGTTTAAGCAAAATGCTTAAAAATTAAGAATCAAAATTAGTTACTTATAAAACTTGTTTGTACTTCTATGGACTGAAATTCCTTGTTAGTTCAACCTATTTGCAGCATTGGCTTTGTGTGAATATATTTTGGAGAAGAGACTGGAGATTATATGTATTTTTCTGGCTCTGCTTTATTATGCATGATGGAAGTGATGCTAAAACAGCATCCAAAGTTCTAAGACAGTCATTAAAGACAAACACCCAGACCCTGCCAGTTACAGATGCCTTAAGTTGCCTTGCCAAACCTAAATTTTAAATCAGCAATGAAAAAACCAAACAGTAAGGAACTTAACATGAATTAAAAAGCCTGCATATTTGATAGTCAATTTCATTTTTTTAAGGTCAGGATAATGCCTTCGCTTTCCTTACACACCATTATTTCTCACATTTTGGAACTCTACAAAAGTGAAATTTCTTTCTTTTTTCCACAGTTTTCAAGGTCACACAGCATAGTGAAGAATTCAAAATTTGAATTTGAAGCATCTTATTTGTTTCAACTAGGGTTAACGTTCAGGGTCTAGGGTTTGTTTAGCCCAACCAAAATCGTCAGTAAGTGCTCTAGGTCTACAAGGTTTCTTTCTAAATAACAGTCACTTACTGACATGAAAAATTCAGCAAAACCCCTGTACTTGCAATTTGGTAATCTAGCCTTAAAATAAATTTGCTGCTTACAGGGCCTGATCAGATTATTATTTTTGACTTTGAACTCCAATTTCAGATCATCATTTTGGTAGCAGGACTATTTCCACATG